>NC_071980.1:7068237-7089712 GCF_026283585.1 Hylaeus volcanicus | reverse complement strand
GTAAAAATCTCGACACGAGGCACTCGAAACGATTCGATCTCGATCCTCCGCAAACATCGAACCGCAACAGCGATACGTACCAGCAAAATAGCGTGTAATACGAAACGTTCCGGCGAAAACTCGAGGGGGTTCGAAGCTGGTTTCGCGTTGCCTGTATACTGTGGGAACGCGTGACTCGGGGTTGTTTTCCTTGTAGGCGGTGCTCGTGGATCCTTTTCGGGTTTGCGGTTCGGTTTTTCGACCCGTGCGGATGTTGTGCCCGTTTTTCCAACGCCACGTGACTCCTCGATAATGTTTCGGCGGGCGTAATCACGTGTGCCCTCCTCTTCGGGCACGCGTGCCCCATTGTTAACCGAGTTTACGCGATCAGAGATTAAGTGGCCCTTGATGGGAACTAAACGCCGTTTAAACCGCACTCGCGATTACGCGCGATAAAAGAATGTTTTCTGCTGGCGATTGTTACGACATTCGTAGTTACGCAACGACGATCGACGAACCCTTAACGAGGGTTTTCAAGCTAACCTTCTATGGGCTCGTGCAACATTCAGGTCACGCGATGTATCGACATTTTACCAAATAATAAAGTCTTATAAATAATTCAATCAAATGACAGGTTTGATATTTTCAAATTGTAGGTTGTCCCGAAAGTTTCTTTCGTAATTTGCAGTTTCATTCATCATTTCATTTAGACAGATTACTTTAATAGACATAAAAGGTGAATATTTATGGGACCGACTGTACGTATTAATTACATAATAACTCTGTGATAACTAATGAACGTTATGGATGGCAGTTGGCAGCAGCAACCTGAAATATCAATATGAATACTTTGCAAGTTGTTTGCAGACGAAATAAGGGGTTAAAATAATAATTATTTCCTGCAATTCTGAATGTTTAATATAAATGTTTGATACGCATGTTGAAAGTACCTGTCTCGAACAGTACTTCTGGCAATTTTTATTTAGAAAAAGTAGTCGCACCACACTACTGGAATTTTTTGAATGAAACAATGTAATAACCACTTTTCTTTGCAGCTTTCAAATTAACCCTAATGCGAATTATTATCAATTACAGCCATAAATATTCTACGTTGTATTCGATATATTCATTTTTTAGAAAGTTTAACGTAGACGTCTAATATTTGTTTGCTTGGACCACATTTGTTTAACGTTAAATAAGATTACGATTGATCACTGTCGATTTGGCTATCGAAGTGTACGTCTAAATCTATCCAGGCTATGAATGAGGATATTGCACAGGTAGGTCCACGACGAGCGTGCTCGTTTCCCAGGTAAATTATTTACGATCGCGTTGCGAGAAAAGTGCCATCAAGTTGAAGCACAGCTGACACGATGTCCTATAAAAACGTTACGGTGGTTGCCACGATAAGACACCACATTGTCCCCGACATGTCTAAATCCTCGCGATGAAACCTCGAGATAGTAAAAACACCCCGGAGTTAATCAGAGTTTCTCTTTGTTTAAATTAATTTTATTCCCTACCAGCGCTCACGCGTCTCCTTCACAAACTCTTCTTTATTAACGTTACAAGCTTCTATTATACTTTATTGTATTTAAGTTGTACACACGGTTTGCTTTAACCGACTTAATTAGTTTATTCTTTTCCTTTTGTTTTAGAACGGAAGATTGAAACACCAAGCTGTTTTCCGATCAAGGAAGAACGTGAGTCTTTTTTTATTTGATATTTATTTTTTTTTCCAAATTCTCTCCCATCTCGCGATCCACACGTGACAATATCCTCACATTCATCCACACTACCGTCGTCCTGCGTCCAATCGGATGACAATCATCCTCCGCCTAGTAAGCTTGTATTTATAAAAACAATCGAAACATTTATTCGAGCATTTTAAGTCGAATTCGTACGCGCAAAGTGTTTTCGAATTTCCCTAAAAAAAATCGTACCCTCGTCGGCTACAGTAGGATCATTTATCGAAAGCAACCGAAGATCCTCGTCGAGGGCTGACCCTTGCCCTTTGGAAGTGGTCATCGAGCCCGATGCCGCAGGGGTACCGAGACATTAAGTACAAGATCATCGACTCTGTCCCATATGTCGTCGAGGACGTAGTGTCAGGCTCGGCAGTTGGTCGCACTCGATCCACAATGACGTTGTTACGTGCGATTACGAGTTGTCTTTCGAGTTGTTTATCATCCACCCAGGGTATCCTCGAAAAGTTTCAAAGCCGAGTGGCGCAGCTTCCATCGAATATGCGGGCTCTCATTGGCCCCCCCTTCCTGCGCGACGCTTTGAAATGTTTTATGGGAACATCAAAGACATTTTACTCGATGACTCCGCGATCGATTCTTAATACTTTACGCAAAGATTATATTTATAAGCTTTAGTGGAGTTCACGTTGTTGGTGGCTGTACATTGTTGCTGTAATTGTAGCAGCGCTTAATTTTTTAGGGTGATGGGACCAGAAATTTTAATATACCTTTCAACAGTATGCAGGATGTGTTGAATAATATATTAATGGAGGGTAAAGTAAACTTTACGTGGCTTTTTAATTTCATTGCGAAGATCCTGGAATTTCTGTGTTGTTGATTGTTGTATTGGTACTCGCAGTGCTTAATTTTTGGCGGTGATGGGACCAGATATACCTTTAATTAATATACCTTTCCACAGTATGCAGGATGTGTTGTTATTACTTGCAATGCTGAAATTTTGAAACAGATGGTGCCACAAACAGATTTAATATCTTTATTAACAGTATAATAATCTATAACAATGATACTGTTGGTGCTTAAATCGTAGCTTAAGTGGTTAATAAACGAATAAATGTAGAAAATCTTTCTCTAAACAGTGACAGGACAATAATTGAAGTGTTACACAGTGTTTTCTTCCTTTACTCCTTTTTATTTCCACTAATACACTCGAAACTCGGCCCACGCTAACCGTCGCTCCATTTTATTTGGCCCCCGGCTAACAAAAGACGTCGTGTGCCACTGTTTCAAAGTCGAGGCACACAGAAGTTATTTGCGTAGAGACGCGTAAGTCGCGACAGCGACAAAAGCGTAGCACCTACGATCTTAGGTAGGAGAAAGGAAACGTGCGCGAGGGAACGCGTGCATATTCATCGGGCGCACATGGTGCCAGAAGCGACGGGGCACCAGTTGCCCCGACACGCTCCTGGCACGTGTGCCTCACGTGCCGGGTCTGATGAGTGGATTGTTCATTCCGACGTTTCGTGAGCCATTTCTGATCCAACCTGAGAGAACCCTGGTCCCGTGCAACACCCTCCACCGAGGGATAATGGAGTAATAATTGACAAACCAAGAAACGAGTTGCAGTTCACTTGTTGGCGCGAGCATTTGCTTATGTAAATACATATTAAAACATACACACGGTCGGTTCCATATATATTGCCACTCCTCTACGTCTATTGAAGAAATTTGTTTAAATTGAATGGTGGGTTTGATGTTTCCAAGTGTACGTTTGTATAAATATGTTGATGCGTGCATCACCGTCTATAAGTCACCGACACTTGCTCGTTTCCAGCAAAATAATCATTAAAACACAGATACAGCTCTCTAGCTTCATTTTATCGTTGATTTTGTAATATTAAATTATTTTACGATAAAGAAGTAGTCTATATAAATATATACATGTATAAGCTTGTTCATATATATATAATAACTAAATGAAATGATAGTTTCGATATTATATATATGTATTTTTATAATAAAAAATTCATTCGGTAATATCGAAACTATCATTTAATTTAGTCAGACTTCTTCAATACACGTAGAAAGGAAGAATATTTCTGGTATTGACTGTTCGTGAAGTACATAAGATAAGTATGTAACGTATTAGAATCATTTTTCTG
Source organism: Hylaeus volcanicus (assembly GCF_026283585.1). Classification (NCBI taxonomy): domain Eukaryota; kingdom Metazoa; phylum Arthropoda; class Insecta; order Hymenoptera; family Colletidae; genus Hylaeus; species Hylaeus volcanicus. The sequence goes on along the minus strand of NC_071980.1, from coordinate 7,085,868 downwards.
GTGAGAAGTAAGTTTTCAATATAATTTAATATAAAGGAAATAGAAATTATTTCATACTTTTAACTTAGCACGTTGATTGAGTACATCAATCGAATCTATTGCTGGTTATATATCTAATTAATTCGTTAAGTTGTCAGGCATCGTTGACAGAGGATATAATAATGAAAAATGATTTCAATAAAAATGTATCTATAATTATTTCTCAACGGAAAAGTCGTTGGAAGAATACGCAGAAGATTCACCTACTTGTGTATCTCTTCGGCTGATCGAGACATCGAAGCTCTCCAAACTCGAGCAAATTATTTCGACCTCCTCCACTTGAAGCCTAATTGAATCTACCGGTATACAATTTCCCAACCACCCTCGAACGACGTTTTTCTGAGTCTTCCGTCGTAGAAGAATTACACGGCAGGGCAGTAGCGTCGCGACGTCTGCCCAGCGAATCGATAATGCCCACCGGTGTCCACAACTCCATTAAGATAATTGTGTGGCCGCTTTATTTCTCTTTCCATTTGTCCATCTATCCGTCCGACTACATAACCGTCTCGCTCGAGTCTCCTCGCGTGCACGAACAAGCTGAAACACGGAACAGAAAGAGGGAAACTAACAAGCGAGTTCCGCGAGTCCTGGGGACTCCCTCGTACAGGACGAAACACTCCGCGCTATTCGTCCGACCGAAATAGTTTCATTGTAATGCCGTTGAATCTTCAGCAAACTCGTTTCCACGTTTTCCCCGCTCTCGAGGATCGTCTGACGCTAACTTTCAGCCAGTCCTGCGGTTTTTTTTTTTTAACGAGAGAAGGGAAATTTAGATTTTTATGAGTTGGTTTTAAAATGATTGAGAGCGGAATGAAATGCGAGTGAAAGGTAAGGAGTTTCTAGAGAAAATTCAAATTACTGTCTAGGTTGATTCCGAGCACCGGCTGACGCTAATTTTCGGCGAGAACTACGGTTTCCTGGAAGGAGAGGGAAATTTAGACTTTTATAAGTTGGTTTCAAGATGATTCAGAGTAGAACGAAATGGAGGTGAAGTGTAAGGAGTTCTCAGAAAAAATGTTAAGTACTTGCTTGTTGTCGAGTATCGTCTGACGCTGATTTGGATTTGTCTTTTACGGTTTTCAGTGCGGAAAGAAAAAATTGACTCCTCGTCATTTATCTCTGCGGCGGTTCTATTTCGCTGGTGTTATTACAGAGAGCGAAACGAAACTCCCGAGGGAATAGTAATCGGTGGACTGCGGATCATTATGCGTTTATAGGAAATTTGAATGTACAAGGATCTACAAAATGCGAACAATATGCGAGAATATAAAAAAGATTGAAAGTAGGTTTAATTCTTGTAGGAACGTTCGCGAAGATTTTATTTTGCATAAAGATCCGCGGTATAGTAATCGGTTTCCAGGAAAATTGAATTCCTAAAACAATGTACAATGTACATAGAAGGTTTCGTACGCTCGATAGTTTAATAATTATTCCACTGTCACGATCTCTACCTTTGACAGAGTTTTTCAAATTTCATTTGCAACCCTTTTGGGAACCGATACACAGCAAGCAACAGAGACACCCTCTGACGGAAATCAGCCCGAAGGCACGGCAGAAATGGTACTAACGGCCCCGGGCGATAATTATAGTCGTCAAACGTGGAGATTAAATAGTATTGTAACAAAGTGGCAGAAAAAGCAGCGGACAAAGCGCCTTAGCGTCCGAGCAACGCTCCCAGCGACGTTTTGGCTATCTTCGTCGAGTACTTGGCTTAAGAGGATTGAACAGGTCACGTGTCGACCCGTGTCTACCGGATGTCATGGTTTTGTCGCGTTTAACGCCTCTTCGGAGCGTTTCGCTCCGCGGTAAAGCCATGGGCGTTTCCTTTTTCCGCCCAAATGATCGATGGTCTGGTTCTAGCTCGTGCCATGAGAAACGAGCTCGTATCTGTCGGTGTGACGAGCATATTCTTGGACGCGTCACAAATTTCACTGGGTTAACTCTTTCACCCGCCGATTTTCATTTGTCTTACGAACGAGAACAAATCTTTCTCAGATCGACCTTACTTACACAATGTTTTGACACGTTGACTGCCAGACAAATAACATCAATTTCTGCTAGGATTAAATGTGCCCATAATTACGAAAGTAGTCTAAGTCATGCATTTCTTGAAAAAGAAATTACATCGAATTAATTTAATTTAAAATAATGTGGTGTGAAATAAATAATAAACTCATTTTTTTTTTTTTCTTAATTTTGACTTAGACCACTTTTATAATTATGGGCTCAAATATTATTTCGACTATCGGAGACTACGTAATCAAACATTTATCGTGGTATCTATTTTTGTAACTTCGTCAAAATTCATGGATTTTATTCATTCCGTTTGATGCTTGGCTTTTAGAATTAATTTCTTTAGTTCCCTAGCGAGAAGCACTGTCACCTACGTACAAATTATTTTGTTCTTGTCGTGCTCTGCTACGAGTTCAATCGCGTGAGCTTTTTAAATAGGAAAGAGCTCAAGACTCACTAACTCATTAACTCATTAACAATAAGTTCGTGCGATTTAACTCGTAGCAGAGCACTGCAAGAACAAAATAATTTGACGAGTATACTCGCGCAGAGCACCGAAAAGGTTAAAGCGAGTGTTCGATGACACGTGTCGAGTAAAATTCCTTCGCTAAGAAGTTCATCGCGGAACAGTTGCGAAGGACGTTTCCTCAACGCCTTAAATAGCGTAAATTTAATTATTCGAAAGTCAAAGGCCATCGTCTTCTTCTGGCACACGTTCGTCGACCCTCCGTTATCAATTTATTTCCATTCATTTAACCGTTGCCACAGATACGCCTCCTGCCAATAACCCACCGTTCAACGAGCACTCGAATAATCCTCTTTGGATTATGAACGTAACAACGAGTGGAAGCTCGAGAAATTCGCATGGAGAATAAATGAAAGGCCCACGGGGCTTGGTGCGTACGCGAATAGAAACCAAACGCGTGCTCGGTCGCTCAGCGATCGTGATTGACGATGGATCAGGTGTTCGCGAGATTTTAATTACTGTGATATCGATAATAACTCGAGCTCTTTTGGAATTCGCGATTTCGATACCTGACAGTTTCCATCGAAGAGGTTTTTAGTTCAGATCGAACAGGATTTTTATAAATGGCCAGCAGGACGCACTACAGCGACCATAATAGAGAAGCAGCGATCCATCACGGTTTTGTTAGAGACTATTGTGGGCAAAAAACAGTTTTGCGCGACAATACTCGTCGTCGCCGCACCCACGCGCGAACGACACCGAATGCGTACGTTTCCAGAGGAATGGCTCACGGGCGTCCGTGGCATGCATCGCAAATTACAGGTAGATTTATGGGCGAATCGGGACGTCCAGTAGCCCAGTTCCCATGCTCCACCGCGTAATCGTCCGTGAAGATCCGTTTTTCCGTTAATGGCCACGCGAGTACATCCGCATCCTCTGTTTCGCTTCTCTATGCCTTTTGCAATCCATCTTCAAACAACGCGTTCGAACAAGAAACAAACACGGGAAACCATTCGCGTACAACTGTAAATTTTTCGCTATTCTTTCTTTCGCTATTCTCTTGGAATACTTCTTTAAAATTCGATTTCCCTTATATTAGGGCGAAGCAAAAGTTCGTACGTGTTTTACGTTCTTGCAGTTTGTGCACCTTTTATATTTAATTATTAGCGACGTTAATTTAATGATCGTTTAATTTATTTTCGTTTCAGTAAAATCACGACAAAATTTTGAGCTTCGAGTGCCTTTACGTCACTGCTGGAAGCAAGAGTTTAAAGCTACCGAATATAATATTTTCTTTGCTAATTCACTCGTATGCGTATGCTTATAATGAAGAATTTATTTGGAAACCTCTTAATTTAGACAAGCTTCGATAAATATACAGAGCACGAATACTTATGGGACTGACCCTATATATAAAATTAAAGCGCAGCTTAATAAAATGAAAACATAACAGAAAATTATATCCTTCGAATAGTATTCTTCATGTCCTTATTTTTAATTCACAAGCTTCTCCTGTACCAAGCCCCCGTTCCTCTTCTCGATCTCGATATACTTCACCTCCCTAAATCGATCCAGAATCAATCCGAACCAGTCGACTCGGTTTTCGTTGACGAGTCGAAAGTCAGCGCATCGCGTGGAAATCTGTGAAAGAAAGGAAAACATATCGTCCCCTAATAGCCCTCATTGACGAGAGCACCGTAGACAAGTCGAGGGTAGACGCTCCTGTTTTCATTTCAATTTCTACCCCTTGGCGGTGGCTCGGTCCCTTCACGAGGCCAGATGGCGAACGCTAACGCGCCGTTTCACCATCCCCCTTTCACCTCGTTTCTCTCTCGTCCTCGCGCGGGGGTTCCGCAGCCTAGTCGACGGTAGGTGGAGAGATCGAAATGATTGAACATGTCAATGTTTGGGTTTGGCTTATACCGGCGTGCCTGTAACGCGGTTAACGAATCGGTTTGCTCCTCTAGGGCTTAACTCGCTTTTCCTCGCTCGATTCGTCTGAGGACACGCTGCGGAATGCCTGAGCGGATTTTCGTCGTCGACGAGCGCCGCTTAGTAAACGATACGGCGATCGATAGAAATTAGACGAGGCTAATGGAATCGGTCACGATTAGGTGAGTCAGGGAAGACTTTCGACCGTCGATGTTCTTTTTGGATAAACGGTGCGATGTCTTCGATGGTACGAGGATTATTTCAGGCTCACTATTGGATTCATTTGATGATCCACTTGTTTGACGAAATAATAATTTGTCTTTGTTGATATTAGGGGGGGGGGGGGCAAGAGTTGAGTGATCTTAACACGTTCACTGGCAGACTAAAACTCTTGAAAATGTCTACCTCGTGTAAATTTTGTTTACAGACTATTGGAAGCTGCGTAATGAAACATTTATTTTGGTATTTAGTTTTGTAACTTCATCAAAATTCAAGTATTTCATTTAAATTCATTTTCTATGACATTTAACTTTCAGAATGAATAGTTTTCGTTTTTCAATGAAAAGCACTGTCACCAATATATGGGTGACGTGGCCATGAATGTGTTAATAGAGGTTACGAGGATCTGCAGGAAGCTCCTCGGGTAGCAGCAATTGTATGTCGACATATCGCAATTGAAGCCATTGATTGATTTGGCACATAGTAGTAATTTACCGTTGTACCTTGTTTCCTTCTTTCCTGTTTTAGCAAACAATTGGTTCCTGACTCATCAAGTCTGAATGTATAAAATAAACAATCACTTATTACTGCATATATTTACCTATCTATATGCACACATATACATGTCTTTAGTAAATTTATTTCTTCGGTCCATCGTCGCTTGTGCTCCTATTAAAATAAATATTGGGTTGTCTGAAAAGTGCATGTCCATTTTTGGTAGGTGGTACAGATCTGAATACATCGGAATGGTTAAAAACAAATAACACGAATACATCCCTTAAAAGGTGGAAAGATTGTGTGTTGAGCAAAATTCAAATATGCCTTTGAATTTTTCATAAAAAATATGTAACAATCTATTACAGTACATGAATAATTGCATATGTAACACTGAATTCCGTGGATACAATTAGAATCTTGCGTATATGTCTATGTATACATGTCCTTAAGAAAGTAAGTCGGCGGAAAAGTCACAGAGAGAGATTGAAACCAAAATGGAGGCCCCGCCGACCAAGTTCGGCCGAACTTCGCCAATTCAATTATCAAGCTTGTGGCCGCGGGTACACGGGGCGTCGATGGGGGAGGGGCTAGTTGAAGTGTTTAAATTTAGACGAACGAAATAATAAGATCAAACGGTAAATATCCCCGATGAAAGGCACCGCGTGCAAACAAAACTTTTGAAACGAGGGTGTGCTCGACCGCTTCTGAAAATACATATCGCGATCCTCCGGGGATACCCCGGTGCTCCGTATCGATTGTCGACTGTACGTGCCACCGCGGCGAGTTTTGGTAAACAGTTTGGGCGACACACGAATTAATATCGGCGCGGTTAATTAGAATAAATAACGAAAACCTTTGCGCGGGCGGAGATGTTTTATATATCGATGTATATTCCTGGAAAAACTCCGATTTTTCATTCTTCACGGTGTATTAGGTCCAAAAGTTGGGAAAAATCGGTTATAACGTGTTGTATATTTATGAAGGGCGAAGGGATTCTATATATTTTATTTATATTATAACGATTAAACTGACAAACGTATTTTGTTATTAAAAGACGAAATTCTAAAGCATCTTTTGAATAACCTTTTATATTCTATGCATTCGAACCTCTGGCTTTGGTTTGTGTATTTAGATTGAAAAAATCATCAAGTTCAGTCGGTGTCCCCCACGCATGCCATTAAAAATGTTGCTTTTTCGTTAATATTTTAGAGGAGACTCCATTACGGAACATATGGAGAACGGTTTTTGGATAATGCCTACCTCGCAATGCGCGCGAAACGCAGAAATGAATGACCAGAAACTGGAAGTCATACATGGCGAGGTATATTCTTCTATGGGATACGTAATATATTTTACACGTGAGCGTCGTTCTTTTTTTTTCGGGACAGGGCGAAACGGATATTACGTGTCCTTTTGTTTTCCACGTTTTTAATAGACGTTGGGACACGTTGGGTTTCGTTTAATGAAACCCTACGTTTTTTCGTTGACGAAATGGTAATTTCGAAAGGTAGACAACGATATGAGGAACGTGGGAATCGCTTCCATTGATGATTCTCCGCGTGCCATTTTCGCGTCTCATTGTCGGACAGTGATATTAATTTTGGTAAAATTCTTGTTCCGTTCGAAATTATTCGTGTTACTTATATTATTTATGATTTAGTAGGATATTAATATGTACGAGTGCAGTCCAGATGCTTTCGTCCTATTGCATATCGTGCGCGAAAGACGCAAAAGACCGAAGAAGAAAGGAGGCGCGAAGTGCATAGTCGAACAAGAGACCAATCTGAAATGATTAAAGGAAACGGAGATGAAAAAAGCGCGGAGAAGTGGAGCATAAAAGATGCGTCAAACGACACCTCTCCCTTTGCGTCGATGCTTGTCTCATGGACAAGTCGATTTCAATAATTTTATCACTCTCTTCCATTTGTATTAATTTTATTTTTTTATTATTTATTTATTTATTTATTTTATTATTCGTACATTTATTTATATATATTCTGACAGCCTTCAGTTAGCTAGACTATAACATTCTTGTTTATATTGAATTCCACGAATTCAATATTGACAACGTAGAAGTATGGCCAAAGTCGAAATCAAATAAGTTCCATGCTACGGAATAGCGCCTCTGAAAGCTAAATATTTGCACTGTCTGCGAATTACAGACTCTACAGTACAAACTAACCAATATATTGCTTGACTTCTGCCACTTAAATACAGTGAGATATCGGTACATAAAGATTTCGCAAAAGACCAAAAAAAAAAAGAAATAAAAACAAAACAAAACAAAGAATTCCCATTTCACCAGTTGCCTCCGCTCAAACCGGGAACGTATTTACCAGCAGCGAATGAAACTGGCGTCGAAGTCGGAAAACAACGACCCGTTTCGTAACGACACTGCTAACGACGTGGCGAAGTGAAAATCACGCGGCAAGATTTCGTCGGTCAGAAACCTGAGACGGAGTTGAAAGTCATCCCGTTAATTACGCGGATCGTTCTAACAAATCATCGCGGGGGCGACCGCAAAGCCCGTAATTGCGGGCCTTATGGTTTCGTCCGTGGCACGAGCGCTTCCGCAGCTGACCATCGAGCAGAGTCTATAACGGGAACGCAATATCCCGGAACACCCGTGGACTATGGAAGCCATAATGTAGAGCAAGCGCCCACCGTCCGTGAACGGAGTGATTCACCGAAACGCGCGACAGATGCACGATCTGGAAGATAGCCGGTGGATATAACATTTAACGTTCGGAAGTAGCCCGATAACTTCTGGAAGCCTGGGGGAGGGTTCGCGGCTGTTTTTATGCCAGCCCTTGCGTTGCTTCTTCGACGTGGCTGGGAGATGGGATCGTTAGTCGAAAGGATTCTCCCTTGAGCTAGGGTTCCCTTTCCGTGCCTCCAACCATTTCAAAGTCGAAGCATTTGTCGCTCGTTAGAGTAAATTTTCTACCGCCATTTTGAATTTCTGAATTTTCAGTTCAGATTTGAAATCAGCGGCCTCGAAAACCCCTGGATACCAAGTTTCATCCAAATCGAACATCTTTTCGCATTTTGTGTCTCTACGTCGGATCTGCCATTTTGAATTTCTGAATTTTCAGTTCAGATTTGGAATCAGCGGCCTCGAAAACCCCTGGATACCAAGTTTCATCCAAATCGAACATCTTTTCGCATTTTGTGTCTCTACGTCGGATCCGCCATTTTGAATTTCTGAATTTTCAGTTCAGATTTGGAATCAGCGACCCCGAAAACCCCTATATACCAAGTTTCATCAAAATCGCTCGAAATGTACGATAGATAAATTTGCATCCTTTTAAAGACCTCAGAGGGGTTTTACGTTCAGGAAATACTACAATGTTTACTACTGATTCTTAGAATTTAAAAGGGTTTTCCTTCCAGGAATTCCTACTACTATGTTTACTACGATTTCGTGGAATTTACGCATGGCCTATCCATTCTTAAAATCCTACACGTTATTATTAAAGTAGGAAACTTTGAAATGTAAAATCTCGGCATGGAATCGTCCGATTTGATTCTAACAAAAACCAAATTAAAGGGCGGAATATCTCCTATTTGACAGATAATTATCATAATTGTTAAATACTCTTAAACAATTATTTGTTTATATAAACGAACGTAACTTTAAAGTGCCGTAACTCAGCGCGGAATGGTCCGATTCGATTCTAACAAAAACCAAGTTGAAGGGCGGAATTTCTACTATCGAACCAATAGTTATCGTCACTAATACTCTTAAACAATGTTTGTAATTAATGCATCGAGTATTTTGCTTCGTGCTCTCCGCAATTTTGGCCCAGTATTAATGCCGCGGTCCCGGAGCTGGTAGTTTAGGATTTTTAATTTCGTCACGCGGCTACGTTTCCATTAAACGGCCGCGTTAAAATGGTAACGCGGCTCGCCTCTATTCTTGATCGTCGGCTAAAAAAATTTCACTCCGTTATTCCTCTCGGCTCTCCGTGAAAACAATGAGCCACCCCTCGAAAAGGCAGCGAGAGAAAAGGAGAATAGCACACCAGACGCGGAACAGCAGTCGAGCGCGTTCGGATAGTCGAAAGCTACAGTGGTTCTTAGCCTAGGCTCGATGTATACCGTTGACGCGGCAGAAGAACGAATCTGCTCGTGGTTCGAGTCGCGGCAGGCTTATTAAAAACAAACCGAGCGTTTCACTTGGCTCATAACGTTTCACAAAGTTCTAAGAACGTCTACGTAGGTATACACGTCTGCGTTTGTAGTCCTGCGTTATTAAAATCAATTTAAATTATTAATTCATCTCGACTAACAGTACACACGAATATAATTAAACATGAAAATATGATGTTCAGGTGTTCACCACATATTAAAACACGAGATCCTGGAGTCCCTTCTGTGAAACTCTCTAAAATCGAATGCTCATTCTGCTCGTGTACCAGCAGTGAATTTCTGGAGTTGACCAAAGCTACCACGTCTTGATAGCGAAACACAAAATCCTAGAATTCCTTCGAAACCCTCTTGGACTTAAAAGTTCATTTTTCTCGCGTTCCAACGGTAGATTTCTACGGTCCAAGAGTCTTCTGTGATCCAAGTTGCCCCGAAAAAACAAGCTTCGCGACCTCCACTCGACCGCCAAGGGGCTAGACCACGTTTCAAGAACCACTGCTCTACATCGAGCCTAGAAGTAGTGGATGAGAAAGGGGGTGGAAGGGTGTCTGGTATTCGCACAAAACACGGGGAGGCATTCGTACGCGGATACCGGTATCTGGAACCTGGAAATAAGGGAATCACGCATAATCGGACGTGACAAGTGACGTTCTGTGCTGGGTAGTAAGTCAGCCCCTCTGCTTTTCGTCGGAGCGTTACGACGCCGAGGGGAGCTCGCTTGCTTCACCCTCGGTTGTATTCACGGTACACCCACGCACAATGACTGTCGCTAATAGGTACACGCAGCCCTTGATTAGAATCTAGGAGACGAGAGATGCCCGTGACTTTTGCGAGCTTACGAATGTACGGTTGTTGGGGTGAACAGCTTATCGTGAACGATGGTGTGCTTTGCGGAAATGCGTTCATGTCGAGTAGAAACAGAATTGGGTGAAATTTTAGGTAAGAAACGCGCGATAGTTTCTTCTTTCTTGATAACGAGAAAGCAGTCTAAGCGAGTAGAGAAGTAGTAAGACTTAAGACGTATAAGTTACAAGCTCTTTTATTAATTTATACATTGTACATATAAATGACAAGAAAAAGACGAAAATATCGAAAGAAATTTAAACAAGAGTTAACAAGGCACTACAATCTTCTAAAATATACGTTTAATGCTAAATAGTATTTATAATCATTGTTAGATGTATGGATTAGTTATTCTAACCATAAGTCATTCCGTATTTATTTTAGTTACATCGCGACTCGCATATGCATATAAGTGTCGAAAATGTACAACCTGATGCGACAATAAATAAATGTATATAGAATTGCTCTTCATATTGTTCACTATCTCTAGACCACCGATTCGACAAGAGCGTGAATCAAGAGTGACTGTATAAAAGTAATGAAAAAAAAAGCATGAAAAGTAAAATTTGCACAAACATACGCAGTCCAACCATCGGCAATCGCTCCAAACAGCTGAGCACTCACGACCGATAAATCAACCCTCTTGACCATAGAACGTAATTGTCCACAGGGCAAAAAAAAAAAGAAGAATCCCACCAAACAGATAACTGTATCTGATGTTCCCCGCCAAATTACGCCCACCGCGTGCGAATTATTCGCTTTTTGTACAAACTAGAAGCCTCGTGAAAGTCACGCGATCCCCCGTCCGTTCCTGTTTATTTATGCAACGCGTTAAAGAGTGGTATTACGCGTAGATTGATCGCCAGCTATCCGATAGGAGGCTACCCACGTGTAATTATAATAATGAACCGTAATTTATGATTTATGGCGAACACTGGAGCGGCACCGGTGACGTCTGACACGCGCGACGATGTTCTGAAAGAAATATTATTTCGTGGACGGATGACCTGAACATGCGAACGTCGCATTTAGGTTTCGGATCACGGGTTCGGGGAGCCAGGTGAAGAATATCGATGGAAACAATTTTTGGAATCACGTCGTTAGGGGAGGTTACGATACATCGAACAATATGATGTTTGTTCTACAAATAAATGGCTGCCAGGTTGAACCGTGCGAAAATTTCTACATAATTAAAATGTTGTCTGGAGGTTGTCGAAGATCGGATAATTTAGCGTTTCTCTATTTTTTACCGTCTCCAAATTCACGAATCCTATTCAGATTTTGTTCGATGCCGTCTCATTTTCGCAATTAATTTTCTTGGTTCCCTAATAGAAAGTCCTGTCATTCTTGGGCGACCAATTTGTTAAAGTGGATTCTACAAAAACTTAACATGTCGATATTTATACTTAGGTTTCACGAGTTTATTTGTAGAGTTCTGGAGTTAATTACGAGTGTTCTGTACGAATCTGTACGTATGGTTGCGAGGATCCCTTCTGGCAGAGGGAGTTTCCACCGAAGTTCATCCCACGTGAAACAGAATAATTTCTAACGTTGTTAATGGGCACATAGAATCGACGGGATGCCATAAAAGCGACAGCGTATGAACTTAACGGGAGTATACCTTGAAGGTTAAGTTTAACGATGCACCCTGGAGCAACATAGGACCTGGCTGAGACCGTTCGCTCAATTATGCAGGCTTCTGCTCTCGTCGAAGGAGACTATCTGTGTTCCCTTGTGAAATTGCGTCGATTAATTACAGCCTGCTAATTAGTCGCGTTATTATGTTTCGTTGTAATAGGTAAAAACTGAAAGCAGCGATCGCAATTCGTCAAAATAATGCGAAATAACGTTTGAGATTATCTCTTAATAAACTCCCGGTAGAAATGTATGTAATTTAAACTTCTCCCATTGCATTAAAAAATGAACCCTGATTATAAATATTAATTACTAATTGAAAGTCTTCTCGCGAAAACATTTACCTTTTGGGGATGAAAAAATTATACGATACTAAAATCAGACAGCATATTTGTACGTTAAAATCGATTCACAGATAAAGATTGCGTTGGTTTACGTGTATTGGATTAAAGCAAGAAAAATGATCGATTTAAAATTCGTCCCCCAAGAGATCGGAGTAATTGAACGTGCAGATAACCAAGGAATAATTTCTTTTCGACGGAATAGATGGGAATCGTGGATCCGTCCGCTTTAAAGAGGAGGAACGGGGAGGGATAAAAATTATTTAACAGTCGTAACTGTCGACGAGAGCCAGAAATACGTCCAGAAAGGAAACGAAGAGCGTGCAACGCACGGTTTGGATTACGAGCGGAGCGAGGCTCGACATTAGGTCCTCATGGGACGTTATTAGCGTTGGCTATCATGCGTGGTGCAAATAGAGCGTGCCCGAAACACGAAAGCATTACGCTTGATTACTCAACCTGCCAAGCGATGAAGAGGCATAATACGCGGGTACGGTTGCCCAATCCTCCAGCCTACTTGGAAAACTCGCCAACCGTAGTTCGGATTTAAGGACAAACTCCACCTTGCGCGTTGGAACGAATCGCAGCTCGACTTGGTCGAGTTTCTACCTTCTTTCGACACGTACGAACTTTACATCGCGTTTCAAAGCGACGACTTTTACTTGCTTTTGTCACTGGGTTATTCAAACATTTTTTCTGGATTTTATAAGTATAGGAGAATTATAAATAAGTGTAAGTAGCAAGCGAGGACTTGCACTTGCTTTTGTTATTAGGACATTTCGAACGTTTTTCTGCAGTTTTGGGAATTAAAAAATAAGTAAGTGAAGACTTCTTGGTTTCGTTGTTAGATTCTATTGGAGCATCTTTCTGGAGTCTGAGGAATTATAAATAAGTGTGGATAGTAAGTATAGACTTCCACTTGGTTTCGTTATTAGACCATTCGGACACTCTCCTGAGTTTTGAAAATTAAAAATAAATATTGATAGTAAATGGAAGTACAATCTTTCGTCCGTTATCGTTGCAAAGCTCACGTGCAAATAGAATTTGACAAGCAAATTTATAAAATATTGTACTCCATTGACGAATAGCCACCTTCGAGCAGAAGTAAAAGGTAAAGTATCGTTCACGAGGATTCTGTGGCAAAACAATTTGCCAAAATTCGCTTGGTACTTCCACGAGTATCCTGGATAACGATCTACCCCAACCGAGAGGGACTGTTTATTATCAATTTCGAATCTGTCCCGCGTATTCTTGATACGATCGCAAAATTGGCGCGAGGCTTCTTGGCCGTGGGATTCCATATCCCTTGGGGTTGGAGGGAATGATCTGGATTTCATCCTATTGCGCTATCCCTCGGGGAAACTCGGACGTTCCCTTAATTACTGTGTTTCACCGTCGTTGGAATAATTAAGACCAACAGAGGGGGGGCATTCAGCGAAACGATTATTGTGAAAAATTCTGCCGTTAACGTTTATGCGCGTCCCGTTAATTCGGTTAGATCGTGGCTTCTCGTACTTTCGAGTTTCGAGACGAATGAGACTTTGACGAGGAACCGGGCTGATACTAATAAAAAGCGGCTTGCGTTGTACGATTCTGTTATTTCACTTAATGAAATTCTTTCATCCTATATTGGGTGTAGAAATTAATTCTGTGCCTTTGTGTTAATTCATTTAAAACTAGACTGCGAATCTTTATGCAAAATAAAATCTTGACGAACTTGCTGCAGTCTATTTATAACTATACTGTTTATATTCATATTTATACACACGTAGATAAGGAAGCGAGTATGTTTTACCTTCTATATAATGTAACGTGTATTTTATTATTGATATTTTGTATACTTTTCCAGATTTTCTCTTGTCATAAATGCATAAACATCCACAGTTTACTGATAATTTTAATTTAAATATGAATATTTAATTCATTTTGTTATATTACAGTACCAACCTTGTGAATCTTGTATAGCACCTTATGTCGAGGTTAAAATAATAATAATAATAATAATAATAAGAGGACATCTGAGACGTACAGAATACCTAAATGTAACCGTGTCTCTATAAGTTTTCGCCAAGTCATTGTAACGTCGATGATTGGACGGACAATGCAGGGTCGATCGTTGAGATCATCATGAAACGTCCACCTGCTGTCGCGATTCGTGTCCTACAACCTGCTCGATGGATTTTTCAATCTTTATCGATGGCTGGCCATCAATGGAGACAATTATCCAGTCACGTGTCGATCGGAGTAGCGGTGCATCCGCCGAGAGATGAGCGGAGGCCTCGGGGAGAAGGCAGAGATAGAGCAGGTCCTTTGGTCCTTTGAAGGACTCGACGTTGATGAATGTTGCGCACGTGACCGCCATTATGGTTTTCGTTTGCCACGAGCTTTTCACTCGGAGGCTCGTGTATTTTTAGTGCTGGTAGGCTGGAGTAGGTTGGACATAATTTTTTACACAGTGTTTTCATCTTCTTACGAAGCTCAGAATACAAAGCTCAACTGACAAAGCTTTCAAATGATTTATTTATTTAATTTCGACGTATCGACCACGGTTCCTGGAGTCTTCGGTAGTCACTGATTCATTCTTCGAATTAGAGAATTGTTCTTAAGAAAAAAAAGGCTTGTTTATTCTTACGCAAGTTTAAAGTTGCAGCAAAACTAAATGTCCTCGACTCTCATTTAATAAATTGATTCGCAAATGGTGTATCGATTAACTGCTACACTGCACTTTTAGCAGGCGATTTGAGCCAAAGATAAATCGTGCATCTCGTAGAAGAAGGTATTATTCGGTTGTATAAACGCGACGCGTGCCGAGTACGTGACGCCCAACAGAATCGACGGATGACGATGTAAACAAATCGTGTGAATGACTTTTATCTGATCCTCGTAACAACCGATTCGCCCAAGTGAGATTTGTATCAGTGATTCACGCTGTTGGTTCATTGAAGCCGCGGCTAAACGCCTATTCACGTAAACAGACTCAAATGAACGTACTGTAAACAATGATTTTACACCAGAACTATTCGAAATAAATTCAAATTCAAAGCATTCTTATAATATCTCCTCCACAGATTGCGCTAGATTGCCACACTCAATTATACGTGTTTAGAAACAGTAAAGTACGAAGATGCCCTGTCATGTTCTAAGAAGATGGCTTCTGGCGACGTCGCTATTTTAAAATTGTTAACTAAGGGCCATTTTATTTCAAGATATAAACTCAGACTGTCTCCTTAGGTTAAACTGTTTTATTGCAATGGTACAGGAGTGACAAATTGTCATGCATCGCTAGTAGTCATCTTCCAAGAGCAGAACAGTACATCTAGTCGATCATTCATCGCTAGTGGCCATCTTCCAAGAGCAGAACAGTACATCTAATCGATCCTTCATCGCCAGTGGCCATCTTCTAACAACAGAACAGTACATCTAGTCGGTCCTTCATCGCCAGTGGCCATCTTCCAAGAGCAGAACAGTACATCTAGTCGATCATTCATTGCCAGTAGCCATCTTCCAAGAGCAGAACAGTACATCTAATCGATCCTTCATCGCTAGTGGCCATCTTCCAAGAGCAGAACAGTACATCTAATCGATCCTTCATCGCCAGTGGTCATCTTCTAACAACAGAACAACACATCTAGTCGGTCCTTCATCGCCAGTGGCCATCTTCCAAGAGCAGAACAGTACATCTAGTCGATCATTCATTGCCAGTAGCCATCTTCCAAGAGCAGAACAGTACATCTAGTCGATTCTAGATTGCCAGTGGCCACCTTCCAAGAGCAAAACAGCACATCTAAATCCCCAAGGTGCAGCATCTCCGACTAGACAGTCCCTCGAAGCTTAAATTGGCTTCTTTTGAAGAAGACTCGATCGTCGTCGATATCGCTGCATTCTCTCCACTTCCGTGCGCTTTGTTCGTTCGCAACAACGGCGAAAATTCGGCTAATGTCAACGCTCGTAAAGCCGTGAGCGTATCCTTGGAGCCTGGACGATCCATCCGGTGCCTAGACGACGAAGTCCCGTGCCTCCCTGATTTCCCAAGGGGATTTCGCTTGCAGAGTTCCACACCCTCAAACGGAGCCTCTTCCCATACGTATTCACTCCCATGGAAACCGTGAAACCCGCCGCTGCACCCGGGGCCCGATGATTGCCGTGGCACGCGATTGCGCGCCTCGTAGTTTCATCGCGGAAAAATTTAGCTTCTTTGAAACGCGATAAACCAACGCCAAAAGTTGTAATCTCGAAATCTCTGGCGCACGAGGGAGCCTCCCGGAGAACGTTGCGAACGCAATCGGAGTATGGAGGTTCCTCCAAAAAAGGATTTAGATCCGAAGAAGGAAATGTTTTTTTTTATTTAAATATTCAAGCGTATGGGAACACGATAAATAGATTAATGTAATCAATTTAGAGATTGCAACTAGGAGATTTGTTTACAAGCTTGTAGGAACTGGAATTTGAGCTCAATTGTTTATATTGGAAGGAGTACAATAAACTACGGAACGCAATAAATTGCATTAAATTATATTATAAGAATAAAACGCATTTAATTGTAAGTCCTTTTTATTTCACTCTCATCTCTTGTACATTAAAATATATTTAACAGCAACCACCGGGGTCATCAGGTGCACCGTGGTTCTTGTTCCTTGAAGCTGTACGGAAATCCAGGTCGACCGTAGCTTAGCGTATCGATCTTCGATAATTCCCACAATTCGCGCGGGCGGTGTTTAATCCATTTACTAGAGTTGTTATCCTCCTGTCATCCACTAATCCACCTTCCATGGATTGACACACGTTCGGAGCGAAGTTGAAATTGCTCAGCCTTTCCCACGCAAGAATTTCCCTTAGGAAAGTTTCATCGTCCTCGCCTCCGGGTTACAAATCCTCCTTGCTTTATTCGCTGGCGAAACATTACGAAGCGAGATGAGGGAAAATACAAGATGAGCGGATGATTAAAAATTAGAAGTTACAAGGTTTGAGAATGCAAGTCATTTATTTGACAAGGGTGCTCAGAGTCATTTGGCTATAACGCCTGTTCTCGTTGCGAAGAATTCTACCGTTCGAACCAATCGAAACAAACTCGAGATGAGTGAAAACACGATACGAACTACAGATGACTAAAAATTACAAGAGGATCTCGTTATAAGGTCCTAGTTTGACTTCGTTTATTTGATAAAGGCACGCGTCTCGCACCTGTTCTCGTTGCAAGGAATTCTCTGACACAAGAGATGATCGAATCGATGAAAAATTCTCACTCCAACCCTCAGCAGGGTACCACTATTTTATTATTCTTTCGATCGTCACCGTGAGAAGACGACGCAGCAGCCGATCCGCGATCGCCCTCTGGACCCATGGGTGCCATCCTGGAACGTGTCAAGTGCGTAGCAAGACCAGCCATGAATCCATGGAACACAATGGCAGGTCGTAACACTTGCACGCTGCCCCATAAGCGGATCCAAGCCTCTCTCTCTCTCTCTCTCTCTCTCTCTCTCTCTCTCTCTCTCTCTC
>NC_071980.1:7018893-7068227 GCF_026283585.1 Hylaeus volcanicus | reverse complement strand
CTCTCTCTCTCTCTCTCTCTCTCTCTCTCTCTCTCTCTCTCTCTCCCTCGTACGTTCTCGTCCTATCTATCATTTGTCGTCTCTCTCTCTGTCTCTGGTCGCGTCGTTCGTTCACGACTTCTGGCACGGAAAGCCCTGTGGGCGCCTCCCGCAATATGCTACCGAGTACATCGGATACTCTTGGGTTTGGTGTTTGCAGTGCCGTTCCCATAACTCCCCCGTGGATTCGCTCTCGGCTTGTTACATCTCCAGGGACGCGCGTCGGTGATATAATGTGAGAATCGAGAGATCGGGAACGACCGGGCTCTCGCCGATTGGGCTCCTCGTGCACGATCACGGCTGGCTCTGATAAGGGATATCGGGGGGAAAAAACGGGGGACGGGGGATGGGAAAACGGAGGGAAATTCGCGAGTCGAGGATCGGGAAAAATGATGGAAACGAGCGGAGTAGCAATTTCTGGAATTTAGTTGAGAATCTGTCGATAACGCGTAAAGTGATTATGAATGAAATATTCAAGATTTAGAGTTCACTATTAGGCCATCCCTTATGTGTATGCTGCAGACTGTCTCGATGTTTAATAAAAAAAGTTACAGATATTTTATGGCGATTGAAACATTGCGATATACTAATATTGCTTTCATGGAAAAGTTAACACTTACTCCTGTATCTTTCATCTCCATGATAGAGATTACCTTTTTTAAATGACACTTAAGGGTATGTTTCATATATTAATTTGAATAGCAGAAGAATAAAAGGCATACATTTGTGGAACGACGTAATACTATAGCTTGACTATGGATGTTTATGCAAACAAAGAATTCAATCTTAAATTTAGATATTGTCTATAAGATATATCGTTGTTTATATTTTATGAATGCTTGCATTCGTGCACATTATCATCAATTTCCTATAAATAAATAGACATCTGCAGTCTTGTGATAACATTAGGTACAATACTCGTGTTCTCTTATTATTCAAAACAGGAGCCTGTTAAAAATAAAAACAACTACGCAGGACCATGATCTAGCATGACAGAACACTCTTAGAGCAGCTGAAGACCTAACTGCTCCCCGCAGCTGTTCCCTGGTTCCATGTTTTATTGCTTCGAAGCAAATCACTGCTTTCGTATACTACATCATCCCGAGCAACAAGTCTCTCCAAGTATTACAAATTCTATTCCATATTCGAACGACCGACGACGGATAGTTACCAAAAATTGACACGTGTCAAAGGGCAGATGGCGAAGCCCCGTCCGCCTTTTCTTAGCACACTTCGTGCTTCCTGTCAGAAGAAGTTGACCGATGTTTGCGAAAGATACCACAGGTCAACGAGTTCGGATCTTGTTACTCCACTCGACACCTTTGGCTTCCACGACCGCGTGTTACCCTCGTGTCGTTTAGAATTGCCTCAACCCTTTCGCTAGGGAAGATAAACATTTCACCAAGAAACTCGCCCGAGTCTAATTTGGATGGCTATGTTCGACATTTTGTTTCTGGGAAACTTACACAAATTTTATACCGTACGTTTCATTGTAAGTATCAGTGCGGATCTTAATGCAAAATAAAATCTTCACGAACTTACTCTCAACCTTTTTTATACTCTTCCATATTGTTTGCATTTTGTAGTTTCTTGCGCGTTCAAATTTCCTATAAACACGTAAAAATCCGCAGTCTAGTAATTACTTTATACTATAATCTGTTGGGTCTTTCGTTTTATTAGTGAGTAATACGTGCGCAATATTTTATGTTTCTACGTTGCATCAATGAGTCGAGCGTGATACATTTTCTTCCATTGCTGTTATAACCAACTATTGGAGGGATAAGGTTCTCTATTTATATAAACACCGTCACACAGAACAGCTAAATGCAAGTTGCGAAAGAAACTTTTATGACAACCTAAACACTAAAATTTTAAAATCACTTTTGAATAACTCTAAACATACAATGCATTCGATCCTCTGGTTTTAGGTTTGTATATTTAGATTGAAAAAATCAAAAGTTCAGTCAGTATCTTTTATATTCACCATGAAATTTTTACCAGATTTTTGAATTCGAGAACGCCGGAGCCACCGAGCGCTCGTTCGACCATTATTCCTCCAATTATCGTGTCAACGGGTGGAAGGATTTGATTGAAAACACGTTCCGCAGGGGTGCCTTTCGATCCAGCTACCCCCGATACGCGGCCTCAAAGGAACAACACAGAATGAACTTTCATTAGAAAGCCCTCCTAGAGTCGTAACGTGTAGGAGTAAAAGAAAATAAGAGCAACGGCAGCTGTGCTCGTCGGGGCAGACGAAAAAAAAAAAATATTAATAACGCGCCGTCCACCTCGCCGACCCTTTGATTTCCGGCTTGTCGACCTTTCCCCGGAAACGACGTCTATGCCCACGGCTCTGTAACGTTTCGCATGAAAATCACGGATAATTTGTCGATCGCGAATGAAACTACAAATTCTGGACAGCGACGAAGACATCTGCGCTTCCTGTTCGACGAAATTGTAGCGTTACGTGCAAGTAAGGTGAAATTTAAGTAGAAAATTAATATGTGATTAATACGCAAAAATTTCTACGGGGCTAAAGTTTTTGTTTTTACACAATTACATATTATGCAACCCAACATTTGTGATTGTGCTTATTTTTGCGGATTTATTTCCTTTAATAGATCACCTTCGGAACTAATATGTTTACTTCTTTAAAGGCGATGTTGGTTACGGTGCTACGAATATCAGCACAGGTCGTCTGAAATAATTTGTACACAGACAGAAACGATGTCGCGTTGAATGATGTATTCTAATTAATATGCGATTAACACGATCTGAATTTCCATACGATATACCGTGCGGGTTCGTCACGGAAAAGGAGACAATGCCTCGCGTTTCCTGCTGGCTCGTGAAAATTAAATGGTTCGGATTTTCAGGCAATTAACGCGCCACTTAAATGGTTTATAAACGAATACGAGATGAAACAAAGACCTACTTTTCTCTGGGGTCAACAGCCTTAACATTAACCTTTTCAATAATGAGAATATCAGAATATCAATTAGAAACAAATAAGATACAAAGTTTTGAATTAAGGGGTGCAAAGGGGTGGGTAAACTCGAAACACTGTCGTCTCCGTTAACCTAAGCGACGCTAATTTCATTTAAAAGCGTTATCGTTATCAATCGTTAGGATTTATTGGCGTGCAGGATCAATTTAGACTCCGTCTCGTCTAAACGAGCGTGTAACAAGAAGCCACTTCCACCGAGTCGGCCAGTAATAGATTAAAGCCATCTTCCAACCCCTGGTCCTGAGCGTATATTGTCCCCTTAACACCCCTATACCGGGTAGTTTTGCTTTAGTTCACTTGACCCTACTTGTCCCATCGGGGGTGCCGCGCGTTTCCTCCCTTCAGCTTGCTCCGCTTCTGTCGCTCCTCTCTCCTCTGTCTCTCTCTCTCTCTCCCTTTGCGCTCCCCCCCCCCCTCCCCTATGTCGTTGAATTTTTATTTCCATCCTTCTTCGTCGCTTTTCGTTCCTTTGTCCGGCGTCCTCTTTCCCGCGTCTGTGAATCTCGCTAGCGTTTAGTTTTGTCGCCGGTCCCTCTCTCTGTGCGCCTTTGATTAGCTGTTTGCCTCTGAGTTTCTTCGGAGTTCCGGCGCCCTGCGCATCCGTCTTTCTGGACGCTCCTCGCTTAGTTAAAAGCATTTGAACTCCTATCGTTTGCGAGTAAATTGTCTCCCTTTGGACGCGGCACTGAAACGAGTGCATATTCGGCAAGGTTACTGCTAGCTTCCGAGCTTACAGCGAGGGAAAGATGGGGGGATGTTTTTTGAAAACAGGTGTGGTAACGTTGGTAAGTTTGATTAGGGTGGGAACGGTGAGGGGGGAGTTATTCGCTAGAGGAGGGGAATAGAATTTTCAATTAAAGGAATGTTAGTGTTTTAATGTCTCAATAGCTGACTATCTTAATGTCTCAATATCTCAATGGCGTGAGGCTTCTAGGCCTCGTGCCTCTAGGCTTCAATGCTTTTAGGTCTCAATGCTTCGAGACCTCAATGCTTCTAGGCCTCAATGCTTCTAGGCCTCAATGCTTCTAGGCCTCAATGCTTCTAGGCCTCAATGCTTCTAGGCCTCAATGCTTCTAGGCCTCAATGCTTCTAGGCCTCAATGCTTCTAGGCCTCAATGCTTCTAGGCCTCAATGCCTCTAGACCTCCATGTTTCTAGGCCTCAATGCTTCTAGGTCTCAATGCTTCTAGGCCTCAATGCTTCTAGGTCTCAATGCTTCTAGGCCTCAATGCCTCAACATCTCAATATCTCAGTGCTTCAATGTCTCAATGCCTCAACATCTCAATATCCCAGTGCTCCAATGTCTCAATGCCTCAACATCTTAATATCTCAATACCACAGTATCACTAAGCTTCGATACTACATACTAGGCCTAAATGCCTCCACACCTCAACATCTCAACGCATCAATACCTCAATATACCCCTATTTAACCTCTAACACATCTATTTAACCAAACACTCCACAGTAACCAACACTCAAGCTTCTAAACCTTCTCCTGGAAGCCCTGTACCTCAAACAATATCTATTTTGTCACCAAAACAAAAGAAAACCTATTCAAAAATCGTCACTATTATTCCCGATTTTCACAATATTACTGAAATAATATTCCACCCCGTTTCGACATCCTGTTCCCCTCGCCTATTCATCTATCCAGGGAGAAGCATGCGCGCGAAGGCTTTCGCAACCCTTACCGTTGTCCCTCGCGCGTGCGGTTAATACGGAAGAATGCGAGGAACGGGCGCCCCACGACAGGGAGCGGTGCGAAGAGTCCACGCAATTTCCTTAATGTACTCGCTAAATGTTCTAACCCCTCGCCGATACATATACCAGCAGGCATTACGCGGATACATACGCCTATGTGCCCGCTCGTACGTCGAAACACCCTTCCAGGCTGGGGGTGCGCAATCACACGTGGAACGCTCGAAGGAAGTAGGCTAAGCGGGCACGAGTGGGTGTCACGATAGAAGCGATTATCGATTACGGAAGACACATGGCACCTAGATGAGTGGTATTACCGCGGCCTTAGTCAAGTGTCTCGAGTTTTCGACCGCGATGTCTCGAGTTCCACCCCCCTCGGTCTTTCTGGGGAAGGTCTCTGTCGTTGGTGTGGTGTAAAAGATATCGTAACTTACAGTTCGTAACGTTTATAGATTTTAATAACCCTCGTGCGGTGAAAGTGGAGTTCGGTTATTGTTTCTTAATTAAACACGAAGGGTGTAGAATACATGTATCTGATCTTCGTTACGATTAATCTACATAATATGTACAATGTCTCAAGCTGATGGCCATTATAATTTATTCAGATGTACGAAGTTCAATAGACTACTTTGATTATTGTTGTTCGTCTGAGGAATTTCAAGTGCACTTGACTTGAATTATTTGTAACTCTGGTTTAAACAGATATATTTAACCTGTAGTTTTGTTACGTCGAATTGCCAACCTTCGTAGTAACGAATCACACAGATTGCTTCGATATCGCTTTGGTGCCCTAGTCAATATTCATGGCAGTCAGAGAGACATTAATCAGGTTACAGTTCGATCGGTGGATTCTCCGTCATGGATCATTTTTCGATGCTGATTCCGGAGAGAAGGAACGCTCGGATAAAATGGTTAATGGTGTAGCTAATGTCCCCATATGCCTAAGCCAGCGCATGGATATGCAGGACACGCAATGGGCGGTGCGCATAAATAATTTAAGCCCCGGACCATCATCCATCCTCGCGAAGAACCCCAGTTGGTCTGACGCTCGCTTTAGTCATGCGTGGCTCTCTACCTAATGCGTTACTTTGATAACTTCATAAACAAACTATCACGATCATTGATCTCGCCAAAAAAGTTCACCCCGAATCACCTTTTCCTAAATTAGAAAAATTATTTAGCCATCGCATAAAAAGTAAACACCTAAAGAAACCCCAGCAAAAATATGTGGCATCCTCGAAATCATTCCCTAAATTTTTGAAAGCTCATTCCACTAATCGTCACTCGTTTATAAATTATTCGCCACGAATAGCCAACGTTCATCGCCGATTCCGCCGCTTCATTAATTCAAACTCATCACTATTTCACTCACCAATCGACTTCTAATCGTTCCGTACAGATCGCCATGCATAGTAATGACTTATTCGCGAATCGCGTTACGGGAGTATCGGGAGAATCGACGATGATCCATTAGAGTGACTCGCGCTTTCCTCCGAACGCGTTCACCCAGCGCGAAAGAAGGGAGAGACAGGTCCACGAGCTTTTTATCGAGGTTCTCCGAGCCAATCGAATATTAGCCGGGCCCGCGGACACATTGTCCGCATTTTATACGTGTTTGCACAATTCCCGATGAATTTTCGTCATCCTGGCCAACTGTTTGCCAGCCAGGGCCAGACAGAAGGGAGAAAAACGGATTCGACGGCTCGGTTGCCGTTTTATCGGCCGGAAGATATTGGATTTATTAATGGCCCTGGTTAGGCACGACGGATTTATTTTATTGCCAGCCGCGATCGCTCCCTACGTCGACATTTATCTGCGGGATCAGGTTACGATGACGGATTCCCCAAAATCGCGCTCCGATAATTTCAATAATTAATTTTATTATCAACTTTACGTTAATGATTCGCAAAAATGACGCTGCAAGGCATTAACGTTATGAACATTGATCAAAACTCGTTCGACGTAGAGACATAAAAATTGATCGTTTCCATGGAGTTCGATCATTCAAACGCGTAAAAAAAATTTTCCCCCGTAACGCCCGCGATCGTAATCATTCGTATTCTGTTTTGTCGTATCACGTCCAAGTCACCTTGCACGCCGCGCGTTGGTCTCCGTGCACTTTACTTAATTGCGTTCGCCTTGCAGCGGTAGTTTCCCCGCTGTTGCATGCGTGCGCCAGTTTTATTCGAAAGAAATTGTGACGAAACGAAATTTAATTGCGTCCTCGCAAGAATCAGGGAGAGAAAAAGTCCTGGAATTATGTGTTTACCTCCATCTGGACTGTGACAACATTCATCGGGGGTGCAGGAGTCGAGCCTTCGTCTTAGAACTTGTTTTAGCCCAGGGAAATTAATTTGTCTTTTGTATTGCTTCTTTGTGGTGTCGTGTGCTGGTGCATACAGTTTATTGTGAATTCTACAGTCAATCCCTTAAGTATACACCTCTATCTCTATCGAAGATATTTGTCCAAGTTAAATGACAGGCTTGATGTCTGCAAATGAATTTTTCATTATAAATATACATACATGTGTGAGGTTTGTTATATTTAGAATTAAGGGTTTATTGGGAAACACCAAAAGTATCGTTTAATTCAGACAAGTTTCTTAAAAATACATACAGTCAGTCTTTTGAAGAAATGTGTTTAAATTAAACAATACTTTCGATGTATATATACGACATAACTCTCAAGAAATAGTAACTCGTTACATACATTATTTACTTCCAAATGTATAAAAGTACTCTCGACATAGCAGACTTTCAACAACGTTCTACAACAACTGATACAGAAGTCATCAAGTGTCTTCGTAACCAGCACTCGTCAATCCTGAACGACCTGCAGGAAAAAAAGCATTCGTGTTCTTTTACTTCCTATTAGACTATACAGTGGATTTCTTATTCCATCTACCTGGTCAAGATCTAAATCTTCCCAGAAGACCACGAACCTCCCCACTTATTACGAACCAGAAATCATTAACAATGCCAATCTTCACCTTCCTTTTGGAAACCTATCTAGAACCAATCGTTTACCTAGCGCAATGACCCACCGATGTCCGACGAACCTTCCACCCTTTTTTCGCCGTCTGTGCCCTTCGCCTCAACCCGGTACCACCCCCGAACAGAATCCTTCGTCCCTGTTCGAAACGCGAGTCGAAACACGGCATCGTCGATCTCCGGGGATCGCGTTACTTTTGATTATCCCCCTGTAACGGGTGGAGAAAGGGAAACGGACTTGAAAGGTTCAGCGAGCACGGACCGGTGCACGCAAATGCGCGGGCGTATGTCGTTTAAGCCCATTTAACCGTACAAACGTTTGAGAGATCACGGCCGGTGCGGAGGAGACAATGAGAGGGAGCTGTCGTCGGGCTTTGTGAGGGGGCTGGCTTTCATTGGGGGGAAGTTGCACGAGGATCGCGCGGACTCGAATTCGAAATGACGAGGTAGTTGGGGGGTTGGCGGGCCGAGGTCGCGGGTGGAAGCGCCGCGGAAGGGGTTGTTGGCGAGGCGGTGGTTATCCTGACGCGACGGCACACCCACGCAGGCGCCTTTCAACTTCTCTCTCTCTCTCTCTCTCTCTCTCTCTCTCTCTCTCTCTCTCTCTCTCTCTCTCTCTCTCTCTCTCTCTCTCGCGTCCCTTTATCTGGTTCTTTCCGTCCTACCCTTTGCCTCCTGTCTCCCTGTTTACCACCGACACGGTACTGATAACTACGCCCTTACCTCCTCCAGCCCTCTGTCATGCCCAGGGCCGAATTACGCCATAAGCTTCGAGGGCTACAGCCTTATACATTAATTTCCAACGACGAATGACGAAGACACTTGAACGGCAACGGAAGATTTACGCGGCTGACATCGATCCTGGATTTGTAACTGAAATTCTGCACTCTTGGAACCGCCGTACGGTACCGAGTTCTCGCGTTTAAAGCCTGGCAGCAAGCGATGGATTAGCTACGTTCCCTCGTGCCGGGATTGCGCCGCGCCAGGCTGCTGGCGTTAAGGGATGGAATTGCAGCGAGGAGTTTTTGCAAGATGTAACACCCGCGAAGCGTATTTCTAGCGTTCTAACGGGAAATCGCGAGGTGCAAGCGAGGGGCCGAGGCGTTATTTTCAGCGGGTAGAAAATAGAAAATAGGAGAGCTGAAGAGTGGAAGGTCGAATTAAGCGTAGAATAGATTCCAAGGGTGAATGGTGTCCCTTTAATAGCAACTCGAATTAGATAATTCATAATCGATTCAGTCTCTGCTATCGACACATCTAAAAAATTATTGAGATCGCTTCGAGAGTTTGTCCAAGTGTTCCCAAGTTCGATACTCGTAAGCTTCAGAGATCTCCGAAACCACGATCCATCTCTGTTCGCGCACCCTCGTTCCTTTCCACTCTCGTTACCTCTGTCTTCTTCCTCTTTCACCCTCCGCCTATTCTCTTTTCGGATCTGCGTCCGTCTGATTCTGATTTCACCGCCTCCCCGTCGACGCTTCTACCCGTGACACAATAGCGCATCTGGCGCTAACTTCTGTTTTCGGTCGTCGCGTCCGTCGACGGGGAAATCGTCTCGGTTTTACGCGTTCCATCGCGAGGATCTCCGCGATCTACAGTTTTCCGTCGCGACTCATCCGAATGGCGGTTGATGGACGTTTGTTTATGTTTACCGCTGGCGATGCTTTGTGGAACAGGTCCGAGGGAAACGATGGTTTAGCGTTCTTTCAGCGATATTTATTTTTTAGACCTTTCGAACACTGCTGGTGCACTAAGGACGACGCAAAAAGTGAATTCAGACGAACCCGGTGTAAATTTGTCGTCGCTTCTTTCGTCGATCAACGAGTGAGGCGCCAAGCGACTGAAAGGGCGCGTGAATTAACGAAAGAATAATCAGGTACACGTAGATTTTTAGGAGAATTTAATTGGTGGGATTTTAAATTCAATTGTCTGTAGGGAACGGGAATAAAACATTACGAGAGTGCATATTGATTTAAGGGTGCATCGTTTTATCCACTTTTGAGAATACTTATGTTCTAGTATCTTGCTATACACTTACGATGACACTGTCTGGTTATATTTTTAGTATTTTAAATTCGTCTAACGTTAATTGTTATACCTTATATTCTATCGTATATTATTCTGGGGAGATATTAAGAAACATTTTCAAAGGTACTAATTAAGTTTAAACTTTAATTTAATTGATGTTTGAATTTTGTACAATACATGACACAAACCCAAATATTGCGCAATGATATTGACCGTCTACGAACCGCTTAAGAAATTCGTGTCTTTGGAGCGTCGAGGAGAAGGAACTGAGATACTGGATGCACTTACGTTCTTCTAGCAAAATAATAAAATACATTGCGAATGGTATTAACACCATATTTGGAAATTGAAGTGTCTCGAGGGGTGCCAACAATGTTTTTAATAATCCAAGTGAACCTAATCGTCCGACGTGCTCCTGAATTCTCCTAGAAAATTATAGAAAGAACAACCTCCTACCCTTTTCATTCTAAAATCCAAACATTTGGCGCACCATCGATGAATTCACGCCGAATTCGGAAGGATTGTCGTTCAAGGGAATATTAATTTGATCGACGCGCGCGATTCAATACGGCCGGTGGTAGCGGAGGCTGAGAAACCGTATGCGTAAATGGGGCAGGCGAGCAACCGACCGATATAAATTCAAACGCATTTACGCGGTAAGGGTGCCGTAATTTATTACTCGGCGATGTTATGGAAACGCCCATGGAGAAGATCTGCCCGTGCAAATTCGATTATATGCAGTTGTATCTTGCCTCCGATTCCGCCCCTTCCGCCCTCTCCGTCCGAGCGTTCGGGGGCACAGAGTTAAATTAAAAAACGGTACAGGGCGCATAAACGTGCATATTTCATCGGCGACGTCTTTTTTTTTCGCGCGGAATTTTCCGCGGGAGTTTCAACGGGGATATACGGTGCACCGTTCGAACGTCGTCGTTCACTTGTTTATCGTTTGCATCCCCTTGTAGCGTTTGAAATTTATCCGATTCGGTGAACATTTCACGAATGGTCAAACGGCAGCCTTTTGTGCATTATTCTTACATGAAGTATATAAATTACTAGCTACACCCGCGATTTCACTCGTGCGGAATACTATTTATTTCATAGATGCCAAATTCTGGTTTTCAACTATTTCTAATCCTTCACGATATTTTCTGGAAAAGTAACAGTTTGAATTAGCTAGGCTCACCGTTTCAATATATTGCATGTGACGACAGGTTTCCATCGAATGCTCAACTATTGCATATACAGGTTATATATATATATACAGGTCAGTCCTGGTCACCTCATTAGTGATCGCATACTCACAATTCTATTGTTTACGCGGAAACGTTCTATTCACTAGAAACAGCTGCGAGCAATAACCACTATAGAAGCCGTTACCCTTGCACAGTCCTTTATTGCCGAAAAACACGTGCTCCTTTCGAGTCTTAATAGTCCCTGGCCCCGATGATAATTGACGTATCGTAAACCCGAAAGGTGATCGCGGTCGATAGCACCATCCTAGAAACCAGGACTTCGCCCTTATTGGATCATCACCTCGTAGAACTCAACACTGTCGAGCAGATAACGTGGATGTTATCCATGTAAGAGAAGTATCCTTTCCGTAAACGTCTTTCAGTTCCCGCGAGTCTTTTATTAACGTCAGTAACGAGTTAAACCGAGAATTACTTCATCCACCCCTATCCATCAGCCTTCGCACCACCGAATTCAACCCAACGGTGTCATACCGCGCATCATGTTCCCCCCCGAACACCTCGATGCGCCTAGAAAAGACGAAAAAAAAGAAACAACCTTGCCAGCAACATCGCAGCTAGAACAATAGCGGGAAAATCATCATCCCCCTGAGGGTGGAGCGCGCCCGGAAGCGTATAATGATCCAGGTCCGACCCTCATCCCCTGACCTTTCGCTCGTTGAAGCCCGAGCTTGATATTTACGTTATCCTCGAAGGAAGCGAAATGAAAAATAGAAATGTCATCGTTTGTCGGGTCAAGTGTGCGCCCGTCGGGG
The DNA here is from genome assembly GCF_026283585.1 of Hylaeus volcanicus. Taxonomy (NCBI): domain Eukaryota; kingdom Metazoa; phylum Arthropoda; class Insecta; order Hymenoptera; family Colletidae; genus Hylaeus; species Hylaeus volcanicus. The sequence continues at coordinate 7,056,458 of NC_071980.1, read as the reverse complement.
GAACAAGGGATGCGTTCCTGGCGGTGCTCTCGCTGCTCTCTGCGGCTCCAACCCTGCTTCTCTTTCCTTTTTTCTTCCTTTCCTTTTTTCTTCTTTCCCCTTCCAATCCCCCAGTCGTTAGTCTTGCCACGAGCACAGGAGGAACACTGTGGGCGAGTAGGCCTTCCAACCCTTGGTCGGGTCGCGATAAACCCCCGTGCTCCGATGCTTTTTACGGTGACGAACGACTCCTGGAGGCGTGTCGACATGTGCAACGGAGCCGACGAAGGGTGGGCTCGCGTGATCGAAGCTCGAGGAGGACGCCCACGGAAATCACGGGGTCGCGCAATCGCAGAGACACCCCTTTAATGAATCTTCGCGACGAAAAACGAAGGGACTATCGGTCGCATCGGCTCCGACGCTTCGCTCCTGTATTTCGGGGCGTTCGAACGGGGCTCGAATCTCGTGGCGGGAGTGTTGGTAATTTGTTTAACGCTTCGGAGGGGGTTTTGGGTGGCGGAGGATCGCAGCGGGGGAGGATTAGTGCTCCGGTCCGCGTGTCTTTCATAGGTAGCTGAAATTTTGCCGTGGCGACGGAGTATCGCGTCGAAACTGCACAACGATCGTCGGAACATGTGCTGGACCAGCACCGCTTCTGCAGATTCTTTCGTAGTCTTGACCCTACAGTGAGCACCGATTCGCAAATGCATCACTTAGTTACATTCGGTATTATTTCTTAATAACAATTTCGAAATAGAAAATGGTCAGTAGTATATGCATTAACTATTCGTCAGGTTTGTTAAATGCGAAGCTTGATAATGCAAGATTTCGATATTATGCCTCATGTAAAGAAGTCTCTACAGAGAGCAGGTCGCGTTGTACAACTTAGGAACATCGTGTTGTTCGAGTTTACTTATTTCAACGTATACTCGACTCCACGCGCTACCTTACGTAAGGTGCGATTATTATTTGTAATAAAGATCATAATGTCCAACATATTACGTAGTACCAGAGCTACCTATCCCTGAAGATGCAGATTGCAACAAGCTGAATACAGATGCGACAACCTCTCATGAATATCACAAGGGACGATACTCGACTCGAATCTAAAATGACGTATCGAAAATGATTATCTCACCACAAGGACATTGCTAACGTTCCGAAGCCCCGATTAGGATTCTTTAATGGTCCATGAAAACCACGAATTGTTAAAGGACTCATCCACGCGTCTACGATGAAACTGCGGAAGCATAATTGTTGAACGATGCAAAATTTTCCACCTGACCACGTGGAGAAGGGTGGCTGCGGGGCAACAGATGGTTCGACACTTTTGCACGACGACGGTCGTGCCCGTAAAATCTATTATGCGCGCGCGTCAGTTTCTTCCATGGTCCTGAAATGGCAGTAAAAAAAACAAACGTTCGATACGCGAGCGATTCGCCAATCACGGTATGGCGCGCTTTTTCAGCGGTAAATAACGCTTGTTAGTCACGCGTCGTTGCGCCTTCCGACTGGTTTTCATTAGTCTCCGTCGCTTCTCGCTTCTTCTTTCCAGCGATGCCCGCGATACGATCCTTCGCTGGCTGGTCCTCGTTCCAGCTCTTCGAGAATTGTTACTTAAACCAAGATTATTGGGATTTGTACATTCGTGGTCTATGATTGAGAGACACAGATCGTTAATGTTGAACGTCGTATCGGTTCTTCGAGAATTATTGTAATTAAACCATTAGGGATCTATTGAGAAGCAATTTATATTTAAAAATGATTCTGGGAATCTAATTTTTTCACCATCCTCGAGATAACTCAGGATAACTCACGATACCTTTATCCGAAGTCAAGAAATTAAATACTTTTCATTAGTACGTGACCATAGCACGTGATACTTGTATCATATTTTTAAATATCATATTTCGACTATTTTTTGATGAAAAATTAACGAAATATTCTTCAGATGTAACTCTTTCGAACGACATAAGTTAGAATAACATATTCTTAAATATATCTTCGTATATTTTTTTTTATAAAAACTTTATGAAATATTCTTCAAATGTAACTCTATCGAACAACATAAGAATAATATAACTCATCCAGTCCGTTCGAAAAAAAAAAAATTTATAGAAAATGCGCTCTTCTTTTCGGCCCTCGAAACCCATGCAACCTCTTAACACCAAAGGCTGCGCGACATCGCAAAAACACAGATCACCCGTGGACCTCGTGAACGATCGCGCAGCTCTTCTTCAAACGCGCTCGCGGTAGGCGCGATCAGAAGTCGGCGCAGCCAGCGGAAAATCGCGAGCGGCGAACAGAGGAGGATGAGTTTTCATCTGAAAGGTGAAAAGGGGTAGCGAGACGCGGGGACAAAGAGGACACGGAGCCATCCGACGCGACCGAGAAAAACAAAGACGCCCATTGAAAAAGTGTGCCGGTTGATGGTGGTGGACGTATCTACGCGTCCGTTTGATACATCGACCCCGCCGACTTATTCGGTTCGGTGTGGTTGGGCGCGCTCGAATCACCGAGGGATGAGAAAGGAGTATACGCGACTGATCCCGACTAAGATTATAAAATGGCGACCCTCAGCCCACCCTCACGGCTGTTCTTAATTTCGCTCGGATCCTTTTGTATCCCCACCCTCGTCCCCGCACCCCTACGCAGCCCGGTTTCTCCGCTTCTTCTGTCGCTTCCTCCCTTACTTTTCCTCTTCTTTTCTTTTCTTTTCGCCTCTCACGACCCACCCACCTTCGCGAGAACCAGCCTCGATTTCTTTGCCTTTCCGCGACGCTTGCTTTCACAATCGGCACGACTCTCCAGACGTTGCCAAAGGAACGCGCCGCGGAGTGCTCGGGAATTCTTTTACGCGACGATTCCGATGAATAGGACTCGGCTGCCATGGACAGCGGAAATGGATCGTCATGGAACGACGATGCAACGCTGGAGAATAGGAAACTAGGGACCTGGAGGTGGTCAGAGTTTGGACGTTCTTGATCCGAAACATGGGTTTATCGATGTTTGGGACAATTGATGTGTGTGTGTGCGTGTGTGTGTGTGTGTTAGGATTTGTATTATCCCGGAGAGGATCGATTTGGAGAGTTTAGGCCCTAAACTTTAAGGTAAGAACTGACAAAATGGTTAAATTAGAGAACCCTTTAGGTACCTTGGAAAACCAAGAGTCAACGAGTCATGAAGCATCATGCTTTTATTTTCGAGGGTGTCAACTCAACTCGGTACTTCATCATCGACGAACCAAAGATTACCCTTTTTTCTTACTTCTCACAGTTTCTTTGGGGCCACCGTGGCTTTCCAAATTCGCCAAAAAAATGTTTGAAAAGACGCTTCGTTCGCACGTGGCCAGGGATCGTCACCATCCCTCTGGGAATCTGTAAGCCTCACCGTCCTCCTCGAAGCGTCCTCCGCGTCAACATCGATTCCCCTTTTCTCTCACTTCCCACCGATCAATAGATCGTATCGTTGACTTGCTACCACCATGAACTGTCAAAATCATAAAAAAGCTTTTGAAAAGCGCCTGGTTCGCACATGGCCAGGGTCAGGGATTGCCACCATCTTTCTGGAAGCTTCGCCGTCGTCCTCCGAGCGTCATCGGCGTCGCGTCAACGCGTCACCTGCACCCCTGCGTCGCGGATCGTCCTGCCAGGAGAGCGTCGTTCGCTCGGAAGGCGCACTGGTCCGTCGATCGCCATATTGGAGGCGGTCGACCTTCCCTCCAATCGGCGACGTATTCTTGGATGCGTGGGTGCGAACCGCACCCAATAACCCGCTCGCGATCCCCACCGGGGTTCTGCCACACCCACGAATGTCACGTGCGCACGAGCAGCTGCGAAAACGTCTGAACAGTCGCTCGCGTATCCTCGCACAGAGAGCATCGTCCGGTCGTTCGTCGTCGACGATCTGCTCTCGCTGACAGTGTCTAGAGTCTAGATTGATACAGTTGACAGTGTCAGTGTCTGGATCGAAACAGTTGGTGACAATAGGTGGCCATCGGATCGATGACTGGACGAGGAAGAAGATCGTGAGCAAAGATCGTTGAAGTTAACGTTGGAGGAAGATTGGTGTAAGATACTGTCCAAGGTATCAGAGGTTCCAGGGTTCGCTCCTTGATCGTTCGATGCCCAAGTTGGGTAGCAGATTTGGTTCGCATCGAGACTTGTTAGTAGACTATGAACGGAGATAGAGAATCAGGGAAGTTCGAGCCAGGTGAAGAAGAGACAAAGAGAAATCAGGACTAATGGAAGTGCGGAGGAAAGTGCATAGGATGATGGAACGGATGGCGAAGGAGAGTTAGCATCGATTAATCAGAGAATAGTTGGAATAATAAGGAAGTTAGATGTAAGTAGTGTAGGATTAGAGGACAAAGTAGACAGTATATAGGGGTGTGAACACTGTTGGGAAGCTAGTGAGACAAGTGACTCCGAATATCTAGTCGTCGGTACCAAAGATTCGAGTGTTGTATAAATCCAAACGCAAAGGAAGAAGAAGAGAGTCAGTTGTCTGATATAACATCAGACATCAGTGATAGGATTGATATCAAAGGAGGCTTCAGCAACTAAGGCCCAAAGCTTTGATTCAGGAACCAACAACCCTTCAGCCTCCAGGTTCACTCAATCGAACACAAGGCTCATCGAATCCAAAGAAGAAAGTGAATACCTGACCTAAACACAATATCACCAACTCCAAAGAACCTGTGAACCGATAACCCTCCAGCCCCCTCGTTCACTTAATCGAACACAAGGCTCATAAAATCCAAAGAAGAAAGCGAAGAACTCGTCCACCAGGGATTCTTCGGTGTCGCTTATAACAGGTGCAGCTCCTCGAGCTCGCAGCGATCATCCAAGCGCTGAATCGGATGAAAAGGCGCAGCGATGACTATGATAAGCCTGGAAATGCTGGGCCGCGAGGCTCTGCCTCTGGAAGGGATGTATCGCCGCGGCCGTCAAGATGTCTTGACACCGCCTCACGACAGTCCAGAGACACGGAACGTCCGACGGAACGGCAGTAACGCCGGAAGCGCGGTGAACATCGTCAGCTACGACGACACACCTCGCAACGAGATGCATCCGCTTGATCAACCGGCGGTGGAGCTCGGTCTGCCGACGCATATCCCCGAGATCCTCTACTGTAAGTGAGACGCGACGATCGTATTGCACTAGTTTCGTCAGGTGGAAATCGGCACAGGGGTGGCTGGTGTCGATGGAGGGAGACTTGTAGAGGTGTTTATACGTTCGCTTATGGTAGGTAGTGACAGAAGAATAGTAATCGCGGGGAATACAGGTGGATGTTAGCATGGAATTGAGTGAAGGTGGTAGATATATGGATCGAACAGGGTAGTTAAGGTATTGGTGTAGCATTTTTGAGGATTGCTAGGCTTAGTCTTTGTTGCTTGGAATTTCTGCAGAGAAATTTATTTTCTGAGATTGTTAGGTTCTTGTGAATTTGAAGATGGTGGATGAGGAAGGTGAAGAGTAGATAGATGGATTGAATAGGGTAGTCAAGATATAATTGTTGAACATTGGTGAAGCGGTTTTGTAGAAATCGTGAGGTGATCGTATAGCGATGGTATTTTAATCGTGAGGAATTCAGGTGGATGTTAGGATGGAGTTGAGTGAAGGTGGATGAGGAAGGTGGAGGATAGATATATGGATCGAACAGGGTAGTCAAGGTATTGGTGAAGCATTTTTGAGGAGCCTTCGTTGCTTGGAATTTATACAGAGAAATTTATTTTCTGAGACTGTTAGGTTCTTGTGAAATGTCGCTGTGGATATCTAAGGAAGGGATATGTCACGTTAACCAACGTTATAAACACCGTGGAAGTAAAATTACTGCTTGCTATACCTTCCTTGTCAAACATCGTCGACAATCACCCCATAATGTAGAAATTCAAGCCATAATTGCTTATACTATTGTAGCAGTCTGTTAAACAGTGCAGCGGTAATCTTTGGATATTGAGGATTACGAATGATAGTGTATCGGACAATACGAATTACTCACAACCCGATCGCATAATTGTGATAACATTCATACGATGATTTATGTCTTTATCGGAAGCATTATAATCGAGTCTATTTTATCGGCTGCCATTGCATGGATTTCCTTGGACTGTTTCAGCCTCGATACCGAAGTGCGGCGGGTGCCAAGAAGCAATTTTGGACAAATACGTGCTGAGGGTTCTCGAGAGGTGTTGGCACGCGAGGTGTCTCACGTGTCGAGACTGCGGTGCAAGGTTGACCGACAAGTGCTTCGCGAGGAACGGCCATGTTTTCTGCAAGGACGACTTCTTCAAGTAAGTTACAATACTTATTTCTATATGTGCAATCACGAGCAATCAGGGTTGCTTCGGTAACCGTCGCGAGGTTATCCGACTTGTATCTCGCCTCTGAAACACATTGTTAAGAAGTATATATTTTAAAAAAGGGAATATTCTTTTTAATTTCCAAGGGAATTGAATTAATACACTTACCACCAGAAACACAATTTCAAATCTAACGCAATTACAACTATATTTATTTTTGTATTCGAATACAAAATTCCTTCGGAACATCAGCAGAGCACGCCCAGCGACAGAAATGTGTTACATTGACGGTACGAGAGGCTTATTTATTTAAAATACTTTAGCGTTACATAACGCGCCATGTAAGACAACGATGGTGTCGCGTAATCACAGTGGCGAGATACAAGCGCACTTTTTCTCGAAATATTATCTTCAGCAGATAGTGCGTAGGCATGAAACGCTTATCGACGGTGTCAGGCGTAGGCTCGCGAAAAAGAAAAGCCATCGGGATAGCCGAAAGTTGTTCGTCGCGAAAGAAGGAGAGGGAGAAAACGGAAGCAAAAGTTACGATCGGAGTTGTGTGCGTACCTGGCACTGGTATTGATTGTGTCAGAAGAGCGTGCCTTTTCTCATCTACCCACACCTCCACGAGCACAAGACGCCATTTTTCTTCTGCTGTTTGCCGAATCGAAGGAACTCGCTTCCCTTCCCCTTCGTCTTACCCTTCCTCGTTCTTTCTTCGGATCAGAATCTCCAAGGGAGCAGAAAGCATCGTCTTTGCAACGCGCCCAGGAACTGTAAAAACATCATCCCGGCCTGATAAATGGCTGATTCGCTATCTATAACGGAGCCCCTTTAATTATACTCGGAATCGAAGCACGCGTTTCGCGATTTTTTTACGAAACACGGAAGCATCAGCGTCTCTATCGATAGCAGAAAACGGGTGGAAGGTGGAACAAATAAGAAAGGTATAGGTTTGCAAATATTAGTAACGAATGTATAGAGAATACATGCGCTTATGAGAAATAAAATACTCGTATGTCTATTGTAGGAATTTCTCTAAATTAAACGATGGGTCTGGTACTGTCAGATAGTAAACTTTACACATGTATATATTTATAATCAATAGACTGCGAATCTTTATGCATTTATAGGAAATTCGAATATGCAAGAAACTACAAAATGCAAACAATATGCAAGAATATAAAAATAATTGGAAGTGAAGTTCGTGTTACGATATTTGCAAAATAAAATAAATTCCTATTTAGGTTCAATTTTTGTAGGCACGCTCGCCAAGATTTTATTTTGCATAAAGATCCGCAGTCTGATAATCAAATATTGAACATCGAAAACCTATCAATTAATTCAAACTTCTTTCTCCAATAAACATAGAGAGTACGAATACGTAGAAAACCGACTGTATCCCTGATAACTAAACCACTGAAACCGTGACAAGTCCAAATCCCGAAAATTCAAATATTCTCAGCGTAAAGACTAGCATAAACCTCAGTGACGTTCTAAGCCAACAAACACCCGAAAGTCTCGAACCCCATCTTTCCTTTTCTTCAGTTTGTTTCTCAACTCAGTGTCGCCCATGTCACGACGACACCTTGCTGTCACTAATACGCGAACGTAATGTGAAAATGTTGTATGTTGTTGGTGTGGCAGGCGTTTCGGGACGAAATGCGCGGGCTGCGGCCAAGGATTGGCGCCGTCGCAAGTCGTACGAAGGGCACAGGAACTGGTCTACCATCTCACCTGTTTCTCCTGCGCCCTTTGCTCTCGGCAGCTGGACACCGGTGACGAGTTCTACCTGATGGAGGACAGAAAGCTCGTCTGCAAGCCCGATTACGAGCAGGCGAAGGCGAAAGGTAATTCCAAAATAGCGCTGTACTCGATTTACCTTTATCGTTCCAAGAAAAGGCTTGGTAATTTTATTAACCCGATTGTTATTTCGCACGGTAGAGTTGGCTGACGGAGGAAGCATAGATGGCGATCAACCCAACAAGAGGCCGAGGACGACCATCACGGCCAAGCAACTGGAGACTCTCAAACTAGCGTACAACACCAGTCCCAAACCGGCGAGACACGTGCGAGAGCAACTGTCTCAGGACACAGGACTGGATATGCGCGTTGTTCAAGTCTGGTTCCAGAACAGGTGCGTTTGGGAGAGATTCGAGTATTGGCGGATCCAAGTCGCCGATGATACCGATTGAAAACGATGTAACACGGTTCCAAAGCAGCCTGTACAGGACTCTTCGCGCAAGGGATTTATTTCAAACCTTATTCTGTCGTTGGTTTCATTTATCGCCGATGTTCCGAGAATTTACAAGCGCGAAGACGTTTGAAACCCGTCGAAGTGAAGATTAGGAACAATGTAACGGGTTTGCAAAGCAGACAGATATAGAGCCTTTTAGTTAAGGGATGTGTTTTAGACTTTATTCTATCGTCGGTTTCATTAATCGCTGATGTTTTGAGAATTCACAAGCGCGAGAACGTTTGAAAGGTGTTCGAACGAAGCGAAGCTTTCGTGCGCCGACTTCTAAGCACCACTTGAATTCTGATATCAATTTCGGGGGTCGTAGTTCGGATACCATAGCAGAGCAGTTTCATCGTATGTTCCGGAAGCCATTTATGACAGACCCTTTCGCAAGGTTTCGAGTAGACAGTGACTCGCGAGAGGTAATATCTTCGTGGTTTAGAATGAACTTGAAACGATTCGAAGCAATCCTTCTAATCGCATGCATTTTTACAAAAGAGTGTAGCAACATTGTAGATGATAGCTTCCTACCGTTACGAGTTATCTGTTATCTCGCTGATCTGAGGCTTGTTGCATTTTTGCAAGAGTGCTATCCTTATCTCTCTCGAAATAGTAGCAAAGCTGCGTACATTATAGGCAAACGAAACTGGAAAAAAATCATTTTATCAGCAGAACGCGGTCTAATCAGTAACGAGCCCATGTTCAAGCGTAACTTCTAGAACGCTAAAAAGACGAATTTCTTCCCGAGCTTCGTGCTATTTTTATTTCGCTTGTGTGCCAAATCTAACGACAATCGATTACGAATGATTAATTTGAAATCGTCCGATTTTTCCGCGATTGTGCTTAAACATTTACGACGACACTTTGAAAATCAAGAAGCAGTCTAGTGTTATCGCCGTGCCAGATAAACCGAGCAACATTGTTATAAAAACGTTCACGTGCGCGATAGTATTTTCTCAATGAGCCTCGAGCGCCCTTTCTTCCGTAATATTTAACGACGTTCGAGTGGCTTGGAAAAATGGACGGAGATAAAATTGATATTTTGTCGGAGCTTTCAATGGTGGAAAATGATAAAAATCAAACGACACGTGGAGAAAGTTGTATCATCGTCAATGTCGAGATATTCGTTTCGAAAAATTTTCTTTGTGGACATTGTGCAGTTATCGGTTTAAAAAGCTTGCTTTTTTCCAAAAGTTTAAACATCGAAATGTCTCACACTCGCGATATCGTGCGTAACTCGATGTTGACTGTGATAGTAGGCACTTTTTGTTTCGTTTCCACAAAGTGCGATGCATGGACTTTTGTTATCAGCTTCCGAAAGAACTCGATAGAATTTTCACAGGCATTGTTGCAATTGATCGAGAAATACAAGAAGAAAAAGTTTCGCTTTAATATTTAATCCACGATATTAATTTTCTTCTTTCGCAGAAGAGCGAAGGAGAAGAGACTGAAGAAAGATGCGGGCAGAACGAGATGGTCCCAGTATTTCCGCATGAAAGGAACGGGGGCTGGTGGACATTCACCTAGGCACGACAAGCTTCTCGACAAGGACGAGCTTAAGGTCGACCTGGATTCTACCTTCAGTCACCACGGTACGTAATTAATTGCACTCTGCGCAATCAAAATCAGCCTATCCCAACACAATCGTCCGCTCGAGACTTCCGCCTCGATTCGATACATCCCACGACCGGTTATTCTGTTTTAATTAATTTGATCCGTCGTTCCACGCGTATTCGCGATGGAGCTGCCATTTTTATATCAAACAGTGCTGGTAATGGCTTCGTATTCAAAAAATCGTTGCGCGTTGTCAGAACTTGCGCTGAAAAGCGACCGTTAGCGCGTTATTTGCACTCCCAATATCGCAAAATGTACGCAGACCTCCCCTCTGTGTGCGCAAGCAACCCCTTCGATTCGCGAAACGAGAAAACGTTAAAAGCACCGGAACGGACCCTCCGGTATATTTCTATCACCGCGATACTGTCACGGGGAAGAACATATTCGCGATACCTTCTTTTAGAAAGGCCTCGAACTGTCTTACAAGTACCGCGGGGAGTTAGTGATACATATTTGTTTGAAATATTTTTATTTTCACTGGCTCGATTACGATTAAACGCGGAGGGTGAACGTAAGTCTAGTTTGGAAAACCCTTTGCATTTGGTTGATAGGTACGAAGCCGAAGGGAAGTTAAAAGAATGGTTCTACCTAGCCTCTCGCTTTAATGTCGGTTATCTCTAAGCTTTCGTGTATCCGAGCGTTTAGCAGAGGGGAAGACGATCACGTCAATTATTCAGGAGTTCGTGGAGGCTAACTGCCGGCTCACCGTGTCCGAGATTTCAGGAAGATTGCGGGCCAGCCTCGAATTTATGCCTACCGTTAACCGGGCGCGTCCTAAAGCCACGCAACCCCCTGCCGTTGTTTAAATTATAGATACTTAACAATCTTTTGTTAATGCCAATTATCGATACCAGATGTACGAGTGACTGATATCATGTAATCGAAGAAGGAATTCTTTTTTTTTTGTAATTACTTTATTTTGTAATTACTTTATTTACAATTATTACAATTTAATCGTAATTTATTTAACCCATTATTTACTGATGGGACTTATTTAAAAATTCATGGAACTTCACAGACGTCGGTGGACTAATAAAACTCGTGTCTGCGTTTAGATTTGAGTAACGACAGTTACGGAACGGTGGTGAACATGGGATTGGATGGCGAAGGCGCGAGTCCAGGTGGAGGCGGGAACGGCGCAGGCGGGGGCCCTCCTCGCGGTTATTTAGGCGCAACGACTCCCCCTTATCTCTCAACGTCCAGATCACCGTCCTTACCACCTCAATTTCCATATCCACCGGATGCTGGCCTCTCCGTCTACACCACCCTTGGTAAGTGAACGCCCCGTTATTACATCTCCAAATTCAACGACTATTCGCGTCAGTTTTCTAACGTGGTTATTAAACACGAATAACAGAAAAATAATATTGGTGGATCGTACGGGACACCGAGACTTCCGTTTGAATTTAACGCGATACTTTCAATAGTGGGAAACTGTTCATTTCGCACACTTCCCGATGTTCATTTGGCGCAACGTACAGGGGACGAAGCCGAACGATGAAATGTTTCTTTACAAGGACGTGTCTTCTAGGTGGCGCAGGGAGCATGGTACCAGGTCCAGCGTCGGATTTGAGCAACGAATCGAGCGGGGGTGGCGGAGGTGGCGGCGGCGGAGGCGGTGGCGGAGGTGGTTACCCAGACTTTCCACCCTCGCCTGATTCATGGCTCGGGGAACCACCGCCACCACCCCACGCTCACCACCATTCCCACTACGCCACATAACCCGGCAGAGCCACGGGTCGCCAGATACCGTTTGGAAGAACGGAACGGCACAAGGCGTTCACCTGACAACCCCGTCGGCGAAGGACTCGTTCGAAAGACTACACGAGCCCTCCAACGGACCAGCCTGTCCACCTTCGTCCATCCTCGACGTCGCATCCTCGAGGCAGGAGCTCCAGGGGATATCGGTGTTCCGATCGCGCCATCGACGGATCCGTCTACGCGCGGGGATCGATCGAGAGCCTCGATCGAGGAACGACCCCTGCCGCGGAGTCGTTCTACGCCACGCTAACCACCGTCCCGGCCGGTTTCCCGTCATCGGATCGATTGCCATGATTGTCGTTGGAACGTTACGTTCATAGCGAGCATACGATTACGCATTCGATAGCACGATTAATCTAAATATATTTATGTACAAGTTCCTCGTTTCCCGGTACTATGGAGTTTAATGGTCGATTCAAGAAATACCTAGAGGATAGTTTAGACGTGTCGCGAGCCGGACGTTCGTTGGAACCGATATGCTTCGCGGAAGAACGATGATCCGTCGATTTATTCGTCGAACGAATCCCGTGGAAATTATTAACAGAGAATTTCGTCGACTGCGCTTCATCGATGGTATTATTTTTGACGGGAAGTCCTCGTAATTAAACGTAGAAAATGTATGTCGCGGTCAATGTCAGTGTCGATCGAAACTGATGTCCGTCAATACTACACGGTTGAAAAGTTTCCGTTAACGTACACGAATTAAACGTTGCAAATAATGCTCGACATCTGTTTTACGTTGAACTAACGCCCAGATCAATTTTTATTTCGCGTTCATTTTTAAATAACACGAAGAATATATTAGAACATTTAACTAATGAATTTTTATACGAAGGAACAGAAAGTTTTCAACTGTGTAGAGAATTCTGGTCGACGAAATCTGTGTGGATCACTTCCATGGGGTTCGTGGAGAACACCCTCGAGACAGCTCGATGGAACAGCGTCGAATCGGTCGATTTTCATTTTCGTAGGGAATTCCGTCGAATCGACCGTGCTTCGGCAGACATCGTTTACCAAAGCGAACGTCAACGTGGACACGTTTCTGTGGTATACCGCGCTTACATGACGTTACAAGTTTCAGGTGTCATTTATTGTAAATAGTTCAGATTAGATTCTATCGTACTCCAATAAGAGATGAGAAGAAGACGAGGAGGATCGGCGTACAATGATCTCGGCGCAAGCGACGCTGTCCGCTGAACGAAACTCGAAATTGAAATTCAAGAAAGCAGCCTCAGCACCGATTTTGCAAACTAACGCGTCAATTCCCGTGATAAAAAGTTACCTGACTGCTGATTTGGTATACTTATGGCTTGCATGAATATTGAAAACATAAGTGCACTCATTCAGCGTATATATTTTCTATATTCAGGTACGACATAACTGCGGAAAATCGGTACTTTTGTGAAATATATTTCACATACGTTGCATTAGGCGCAGAAATTAATTTTTTGCCTTTATATTCAATCGTCAAAGAATCGTCATTCTGGTATTATATGTTGACACGTGAGCAAGTTTGGTTGCCTATCAATAGGCGTATGATCGCTGACATTTACCGACCGACAGGATATTAACACTTTACCGACCGGTAGCGGTTCAACATCATATGCCCTTCTCACCGGCCGCTCGGCAGCAGATCTTCCCTGGCACCGGGAATTGTATAAAAATACGAGAGCTTACAGAGCAAAGCAACTTGTATCTCAATTCAAAGTAACAAATACTTGCTAGTTACCATAGCAGTTACCGGTCGGTAAAGTGTTAATCGTCTGTTTGTGGAAGAGGCACAGAATTAATTTCTACACCTGATGCATATCGTTTCGATATATATCATACATCACGAATGCGTAAAATCCGCAATTTACTCGGAAGAAATATTTGGCGCGACATTGTTTCAAATTTAATGCCTCAGAGTTACCAGCGTCGCGACCAAATCAGAAGCAACCTCCCTCTATTTCCTCCGCGTGCCGCTCGGTGGCTCACGCGTGTTCGGGACGTCGCGTCGCGGAGGAAAGACGCGTTAGGTCGTTTCGTGTACGTCGAATATTGGTTCTCCGAATCACAGGTGCGTTCGAAAGTCGTTCTAATAAGACGTGATATTCGATTGTAATCGAGTGACAAGAAAACGGGTGTGAATCATCGACATTTTACCAACAAAAGTTTACTTTCAATCGGTGGACAATTCGGTCGCTCGACGGACACTGCGCCTGCGCACGACGGTCAGCGTGTTCGGCTGTTCATTTTGGGACAAGAAATCGCGTAGTTTGCACCACGAGGCACTCTTAAAAGTATCCCGTGTCATTCCTGCGTCATCGATATCAGCATCCCACCAGTTGTCAATCGAACGTGACTTTTCCTTTTGCAATTAATTTGGACGATCGCTGCCCGATTTCGCCGGCGTCCACGAAACCGTTGAGCCAACATGGCGGCTGGTATCAGGGACGAAATTCGAATCGCGCCGTTTATTCGATCCAAGAGTTTTTAGTTGACCACGACGAAATATTTTAATCTACGTTTCGAATTTTAATCGAATTTAATAGCGTTTCCGTATCGTTGGCGAAATCGAGCGGCAGTGAATTAACTTTTACGTCGGTCGATCGATTCAATGGCGCTACAATTCTGGTCCTTGATCTTTACCGAAACGTTCGATTGCACGGTTGACACTTTACGGACGGTGACGTGAATTTATCTTTACAAACTCGTGTAAATACTCTCTTGACTGATATTCGTGATCGACGAATCGTTTCCTTTCTTTTCTTGTTCGATTAAGGGAAATTACTCGTTTACGTCCTCTGTCCGTAAAGCATCGACGATTTCGAATAATCAAAGCCATTACGATGTCAATTGTGCCCTCGTTTCAATGCATACACGCGTGTCATGTATAAATTGTATGTGTGTGTACGCGCGAGACCACGTATTCGCGGAAACACGACTAGATGTAGAAGGATACGATAATCAAAAGCGCGAGGTTCGATCGATAGCAGTCTCCTGACTTCGCCTGTGTAACATGCAGCAGGGATGTTCGATTCTTTTAAACGTAATTGATTTATATCGAAATATCCAATTAAACAGCTTGCAAGCTTAGAAGTTCTAAGCAAAACATATTGGAAGAACGAAATCTACGCGAGAAACAGGTAGCAATTTCCTCGATAAAATCGATTCGGAATCGAGCATTCCTATGCATACAGGGTGTCTCAAAAATGTTGTAACACCTTGAAAGAGGTGGTTCAGGAGGTGATTTGAAACAACTTTTTCCTTAGCGAAAATGTTGTCAGAGGCTTCGTTAAGGAGATATTAAGCGAAAACCCCGACCAATCAGAGCGCGAGTATGCCGGTGGACCGCCCATGGTAGCGTATGAGCGCGCCCGCCTAGCGCGTAGCCACGCCTATTGCTGGCGCTCCAACGGTATACACGCGCTCTGATTGGTCAGTGTTTTCCGTTAATATCTCCTCAACGAAGCCTCGGACAACATTTTCGCTAAGGAAAAAGTTGTTTCAAATCACCTCCCCAACCACCTCTTTCAATGTGTTACAACATTTTTGGGACACCCTGTATACGGTAATTTGAGGCGCACTTCAGCCGGTTGTACGTCGTCAAGTTTCGCACGCGTCCCTTGCTTCGTTCGCGGCAACGTTCACGCGATCCAACGCTTTTGAAACTATTTTTTCAAAAACTGTGCGCCTCGTATTATCTGAACGGATTGTGCCATGAGAACAAGGACCGAGACAAAGGAAAGATATCACTGTAGAATTGTATATACATCGTCCCCCGGTCGTTTTAACCACGACAATTCGATTACTCGAGACAGAGTGAGCGTCGTGAAGGGTAGCAGGTGCGTTCGGACAGGTACTGCTCACTAATCCGCTCTGTGAGCACTCTCGACTTCTGAATTTTTTGCGTCTAAAACATGGCGACCACTCAAAGAATGAATAATATTACAATGTAATGTTATCTGCGAGCGGGTGAGCTTATGGATTTTTTGATTCCAAACTTGGCGACCGCTCTCTGATGCTATTGGCTGCTACCAGTGAGCAGTTGCCATGTTGGGAACGTATATTTGTGGTTTGCTCGCTCTGTGAGCGCGCTCACATAACAGCTCGGTGAGCAGTGGTCTTTCTGAATGCAACCATTGTTTCGTCGTGTGAAAGAATTGAATGTTGTACAGTTACGAAAACCGAATACGTGCTCCTCACCGGGTTTCGCAAAAAGATAAAATGAGAAAGAGAAAAAGATTCGCGTGACTGGCGCAGTTCATAACTTCATCGACACGAGTTACTACGGATCTTTATATTATTATCTAGTCATCGAGTGATAATAAAAATTCTATCATAATCTACATCGCAGCGTGCTTTTTCTTCGACCGATTCAATCGTCTGCATTCAACGAGACATCGTACAACAACAAGGTATTAATAACAATTCAATTTAATAACAGAAGGTAATCCGAGGAGATAAATTCAATCAAATTCTTTTCTTCAAATATCAATGGCACTTTATTTGCGAGGACTATGTACAAATGCTGTGTAATGATACATTGGTGTTTGTATGTACACGCGGGCGAATTTCTGTCGTGACAAAAAAAAAAACATTCGACAAACGGACAGTTTTTCGATGATATGGTTCACGTAAACTTTGCGGAGAGAAGAAACAATCTACAAAAGAGCTCGAGTACACGCTTACACGATTATATACAAAATTCATAATGTACAATTCGGTTCCAGTTCACGAAGCGCGCTCTCGACGTTTTAGAACTCGCGTTAATACCTTTTTAACGACTCGCAAATGTATCAAAATACTTTCTCGTAGTTTTTACAAGATATAACAAGCGCGGATCGATCGTTGATCGGTACAATTACGATTCGTTCGATAACGAATGCTCGAGAATTATAGTCGCACACTATAAAACGTAAACATTGGACGTTAATTTTTAAAATACGCAAAACTTCACAGTCTCTTTCCTTTTCTCTGCGTACGATTCTTTTCTTTCGGTCGCATTAATCCCCCCATCTCTGTCAATTGTCTAATGGCTCTTCGTATGTCCTTGTTTTCTTGAGAATACTCTTTGTAATTTGCAGCTGCTTCGATATAGCCTTCTCGACGTTCTTCTTATTTTTATTCGACGTGGAGAGATGCTGGAAAGTATCCTCCAATGCCCTTCTCGTTTTCATCAGCCGTCTTTTCAGCGTTTCGTTTTCTTGCTTCAATGCTTCCACCTCATCTAGACCTGTAGGATAATATTTGAGACGTGTTTTAAACATCGCAGAGTATTAAAAGACGTTCGAGGACTATTCGAGGCTTTTACGCAACATTAATACTACTTAGCGTTCTTCGAAATTTTACCCTAACTTATGCAAGGAGTAGACTCTAGTTACCTTCTATCGGCAACGGACTATCGTTGTCCATGTCTCGAATTGGCCTGTTGCTATTGCCGTTATCTTCGTCGCTCAACAGATTAGTCATCGACTCTGTAATTTTCAATGTGTCCTTCAAAGGTCTCATGGTTGACACTGCGGCGTCGCTTTCGATCCCTAAATCCGGCGAACAACTGGATTTACTGCGTCCACCCAGCGTTGGGTAGTTTACTGGTAGCCAATATTGCGAATTCTGCAAACAATTTACTTTTGGTAGTATTTTCAAATATCAAGAGATTTAAAAGATTCACTAGTGCTCATGTTTCCTGATAACTCTAGCCATGTCTTTACTTAAATGCCTTGGCAGAAACTAACATTGTACGACTGATACTCTTGCATGATGTCCTCGCAAGTTTGTTTGAGTATCGCGTCCGCTGGTAGCGAAGATACCCCGCTAGAACTTGGCGCTGAATCGCTCGCATCGCACATTGCCATGTGCCTTCGGAGTTCCTTGTTCGCGACCTCCAGTTCCTGCAACCTTGACCTGTGCGACTCGTTGATTTGATTCAGGTCCGAGATCTGAAAGGGAACGTAAATTAGAATCAAGCCCAGCGATGCGACGAAACGAATTACAATGTGAATCTTGAACGTCTTACCTCCTTGTTAAATTTATCATGCATACTACGAACGGTCAAGTCGCATCTGTTCTCAGCTTTCCTGACCTCTTGCTCCAAACGTAGTTTGTCGTTTGTTAGCTTCGTGTTCTCCACCAGAATTTGACTGTGCGTGAGAGTTAGGTGGTCGAGCTCCTTCGTTAATGTTAATATACTTGCTTTGGCACTTTCGTTTTCGACTTCCAGTTTCTTGATTCGCGTCCTCAACTGAAATTTAGTCATATATCGAGTCACTTGTTTGAACCACAAGTCGAGGTGAACTTAATTAAATTTAATAGATATCAGATAATATAAACTAGTCGTTACCGTGTCGTTTTCTCTGTTGAGCGTTACGAGCATCTCCGCAGTCTTCTTATCAGCGTTTTCTTTGTACTGCATCAAC
Source organism: Hylaeus volcanicus (assembly GCF_026283585.1). Classification (NCBI taxonomy): domain Eukaryota; kingdom Metazoa; phylum Arthropoda; class Insecta; order Hymenoptera; family Colletidae; genus Hylaeus; species Hylaeus volcanicus. The sequence goes on along the minus strand of NC_071980.1, from coordinate 7,038,160 downwards.
TCTGCTTTCTGTTTGTTCATTTCGACCGCCATTCCCTCCAGGTCGACCAGCTTCTTTTCTAATTGCGTTCTGCGAGCGTTGTTCTGCTTGCTCTCCTTCTTCAATGCGTGAACTTCGTGTACTCTTCTCTCGAGAGACGATTGCAATTTTTCACAGAACTTTTGCGATTTCTCCAGTTTAGTGATCAAGGGCAGTATTCTTTCATCGAATGTCTGCAAGATTGAACAATCAGTTTAACAGTCGTGTGATAATTAAGGGTAATAGTAGTATTCAACGCTTAGTTTAGGGAGCATATTTTCACCTACTCCCAATTTCAGATTGTTTACACTATTTGTTACACTATTTGCCTTATGCTAACTTTTATGTATATAAAGAGTCAAGCATACAGTCAGTGTAATAAGTATTCGTACAGGAACCATTTATTTTAAATCCAAATTCATTTTTGTCTAAGCCTCTTAATTTTAGTAAATCGACTACACTTATGAAAACATTACTTCTACTATCTACAAAATTAGTACCCTCTTTGTACCTACAAAAATTGAAACCAAGTAGGAAGTCATTTTGCTCTGCAAACATAATATAAACTTTACATGAAATATTCTTTATATTACTGTATCCTGTACACATTTTACAGTTTCTTGCACACTCAAATTTCCCTTATATGCATAAAGTCTACAGATAAGAAATATCAGTAAACCTATTATTAAGTTGAAATTAACGAAACAGTCTAGCTAGACACTCTGAATAGAGATTATACTCACACAATCGAAGGAAACCTTGCTGCTCAGTTCATTCCTAAGGGCACTAAGCTCCGTGTACAGCAGAGCGTTAGTTTCTTTCAGTTCCTTTATGTGGTAGCTAGCCTCGGTTTCGTTCAGATCGTTCTGATAAGTTTTATGATAAGGCACGTATTCCAGAGAGTCCTCGGAGTCGCTGAACGTCTTCGTGTACTTTGAGAACCTGGATCTGTTCAAGGACCTCTGTTGGGTCTCTTGCAAGCCAATTCTGGCCATGGAGACTGTCCTATCTGGCTCTGAGAACGCCTCTGAGTCCGACTGGGTGGATGCTTGATGTTTCATGGTGCTAACCAGACTCTCCGATCGACTCTTCTTGGTAGAGTTCTCGAATGACTTGACGCTCCCTCCATCCAAGTTGGGAGGTGCGTCGTTGATAGAAATCCCTTCGAGGGCGTTCACGAAGTCGTCAGAAAGTATCTTTGAGCTCATGAGAACATCGAGCACGATCCTCTTGTGCTCGTTGCCGATCGTGTCGGCGCGGTCTACGTTCTTCAGCATCTCCTTCATGAACTTCATCAGGTCCTTGAGATGGGTTCGCAGCAATTCGCAGTACTTGTTCGCTCTCTCCGTTTGATTGTCGCCGTATCCGTCCATCTCGGTGGCGATGTCTGGCATCGACACCAGTTTCAACCACTTCAGGTAGTCGACCTCCTTCTCCAGCTCGTTCTTCTGGCTCACCAACCTCTGTACATAGTCCGTCATCGTTTTCACATCTATGGGCTTGTTTCCATCGATATAGTTCAGTTGGATCACCTCGTTGGTGAAGGTCACCTTGATACCTATGTCGTTCAACTCTTTGATCAAGGTGGTCAGCTGACCGGCGCTGTCCTGGACGACATCGGACTTGTTCCGACTTCTTTCGTGACCGTGGCTGGCGGTCATGTGGTTGTGGAGCTTGGCTATCTCCTTGTTCTTGCTCCAGAGTTCCGTGTTCACCAGCTGCTGCAGATTCTGGGTCTTCACCTGGAGCTCCTTCGTTAGTTGCTCAATCTTTCGATTCTTCTCCTCGATTTCACCGTTTCGCAGCTCGAGCTCGCGGAGAAGATCTTCTCGTTCAGCCGGAGCCTCGGGATCGTTTCTCGTCGACTCTTTCAGTTTCTCGAGTTCGGTGGCTTTGTCCTGTAGCTGCTCCATCATCGTTTGCTTCTCGATCTCTAAGACTTCGATCTTCTGTTCCTTGTCCTGCAGGCGGCCTTGCAGTTCCTAAAGAAGAAAAGTCGCGATAGGTTAATTCTCGATAGGCATTGTAGATGGAATGTTCAAGTACTCGGACACCAGACTGGTGAATTGGATGGGCTTGATTGACGAAGGATTAGGTTGATGGGAGCTTGATTAGGTTAGGTCTGAGTTATACTGGGTTGGAGTAAGGTTAGATTTGGATGTGTAAGACGTCTCCTTTGGGTGAGGTAGCTCAGGTTGGCCCATATTAGGTCTGCATTAGGTTGATGGGCCTTAAACAGGCCTGTATTGGATTCAGGTTAGGTCGTGTTAGATGAATAGACGTGTCTATTCGTTTGGCCTATCGAGAAACGTAGTTATTGTCCTAGTATAGAGACATATAACTATCCTGACTTCAAAAACAAACTAATTTTTTACCATTCTTATCATGGAAACTATTCGATATAGAAAGTTCAAATTTGAATACCAGAATAACCGCAATTTCCAGTATATCAATTATGCTTTTAGTATTTTATTTGATGAAAGTATATCAAACAGCTGCCCCGTTGGTTGAGTTCATTTCATCCAAAACGATCCTCAAAGAAATGATAAGAATAATAAACGATCAATTAAACTTACACATATTAAAATGACGATAGTTGCCACAGATTAATCGAACGTGATCATTTACTATCCCAATATTTACTTCCGGTAAAATCAATGAATGACTATCTAGTACTTGAACTCATACAAGAATTAACAAATAATTTCGTGGATCGCTAGTACGAAATTAGAATAATAGTAACCAGTCAATGAACGCAATAAATAGCGAAAGCAATCCTCAATGACGAATCTTCCAGGCTCAATAATCAATGAAAATCAATTACCTCCGATTTAACTTCTATCTGCTTCTCCAAGCGACTCTTCTCAGCCTTGATGGTCTCTACTTGGTCTCGTAGGTCGTTAATTTTGGCTTCCATTTCGTCGAATCGTCGCTGCACATATAAAGTATTGTTCTCGTCAATAAAACTCGGCGGCAAATCGGTGGAACGATTTATTTGCGAAACAACTGCTGTTACAGAGATGTTATGTACAGATATTGCGTGCTAGTAATTTGCATCAGGAAATAGCGTGCTAATTAAAACAGGAAAGTATTTCGTGGTGCTCGTGGATAACCCGTGTAATCGAGGAAAAAAGCAGGTTGGGAGGGGTGGGTGGGTGGGTGGGAGGCGATTGCATGCTAATTAACATCGGCTAGGGGTTGTTTCGTGTTAGAAGGAAGGTTTAGAGTTTCGGTTTTCTTCACCAACTGCGCGGCGAAACAAGGGTAACGATATCTGGCCCCTAAAATGAAAAACAGAAGAGATCTAATTTGTAATTTTTACATGGTGGCCTTAGCTCTACCGCTGGATCTCTAGATGAAAATTATTGGACACAATTTTTATCGTCTACTTCTAGCATTTACTTTAGTTTACTCTAGCTACAGTTGAAGAAATGATTGAGAATGTTGAGGAACGCAACAGAAGTGCCGATCGACAGAGAGAGTACCCTTACACAATAGCTGAGATAGTAATATGGTTGATGTTGATACAAACTGCACGTGTTGCACACAAGTATAATTAGCCGACGCGTCTTTAATAAAATACTTGGAGGTACGTCATGCTCTGAGTACTTTTTAATAATATCAATATATACTTCTTTAGTATGTAACACTTTCTTTGATATACACATTCGTTCGACTTCATTAAATTGATCCTTATTTTGGACTCCTTTTGGTACTGAACCATTTCAAAGGAATGGACTATATGTTAATTATGTATATAGTCTATTTATTAATTACCAAACAGAATCCAAAATAAAAATCAATGTAACGTACTTGAACGCTCTCTTGCACAATTGATTATTTAATCAACTCGTCCCTTACTTTTCGTCCTCGAAGAATCACACCATTTCTAGTCCCACGAACAACCACAACCCTCCCGACCCGATTTCCTTAATTTTTCCCTAACGTCACACGTTGTCCACCTACCTCCATTCTCACCGAGGCGCACAAACAGGAGAACATATTGTTATCGATTTATCCCGTTCGATCGATCGTATGAAACTCGATCCTTGATGGATACTCCGACGCTAATGCTACAATAACGTCTAGCACTGGCGAATATCCGCGATCGGCACGCGTTTAGCGTATTATTTATTATAAAAATCGTTGCTTCTCCAGCAGGGAGTGCTCAGTTTTTTTCGTTAAGGGTCGCAAAGTATCCTTGCTCTATTTCGTCTAGAGTCGTTTTTTTTTTCGTTATCAATAAAAAGAGAAATAATGACACACACACACACAGACACCTCTTCAATTTTATCGATAATTCGTTCTAATCGGAAAGCGAAAGAAAGTTAACAGATGTATCTCGAGTCCTCCCGATCAGGGTCGATCGAGTCTATAGTCGTTTGTAATTTTTTTTTTGGTTCGTTTTCGTTTGTTTTTTTTTTAAATGTTTTTTTCTTTTAATTATTTTTTTTCGTTTATAATCGTCGTTCGTCGTGGAGGACACCACGGTGGATGAAACAGTCGAGATGAATTTTCGTGCGAAGACTGCCCCGAGAGCGGTTCGTGCAGACTTCGCGAGCAGACCGTCTCTATTATTAGACGAAAGGCATGTCTTCGGTTTCGTATCGCGGAGATACCGTGTCGCCGGGGCTTGCTCTTCCACGAAAATTACTCGATCGCTAAATCTCTAGTGGCAAGTTCCTCGTCTCGGTTTCATTCAATGTCCAGCATCGGTAATTCGTGCTTGTTTAGCATGGAATTCGCGTGGGTGATCCATCAATGGACGATGCGACATCAAGAGCCACGAAGAGTGGTCTTCTTGTCTATTAAAGGCTATCAACGTCAGCGTTCTCTTTACTTGAGGAACCATTTTACAATGGAGTATAACAAAACGTAATTAAAACTGCCTGGACCAATCCGTGGTTCTCTTACATATTTATAACGAAACGTTTATTTGGAAACGTCAAGTCTATCATTTAATTTAGACACATTTCTTCAACATAGATATTCTATTTTAGAAATAAGAGGAATCGATTAAAGCAATCTAGATAGAAGAAGTATGAGGATTAAAACAAACTCTGATTATGTCTTCTGGTTTCTACAAACTACGAATACTAACATGCTTTCGTTTGGGAAACAATTTTATAATTATCAGCTAAATTAATGCCCTGTTCTTCTGTCTTTCAATCTCTATCTGCGTGCCTCTACTCGAAAAATAATTGTACAGTTTCCGACTCGATCTAACAGTCCACGAATGTTTAAAGTAACACAGCTTTGAATCTAAAAGCAAGGTTGAATTTTGAAAGCTCCTAAAGAACTGGAGGCCTGTAGCCTCTAACGTAATAAAAATATATATATAGATTGACCCGCGAACGAGATACGACGCAGAATAAAATTTAGGAAACAGAATTTTTCTTTCAAGAAACTTTCGTGACGATTTAGATATCGGATACGGAAAAAATGAGTGTTAATCATTTCCAATTTCTCATAAATTCAAATAAAAGTAGACAAACAATTCGTAAAGGCAAAATGAGTAGTTAATTTATTCGTTCGAAAGCGTTGACAAAATGATTAACGATTGATTCATCGTTGATTTGCAACTAAGCGTGTCCTGTAATTAAATACGTCAGGATTCGTGCACAAATTAGTATAAAAGCAGTGAATTTAGCAGTAAGTATTGTACAAAAGTTTCTAAAATGCTTGTCGAGGAAATAAAAAACTATACAAAATACATCCATATTCGTCTTGGCAGCAACGTGTACATACAAATGATCACTCTTAAGTCGCCTCAACACGCTTCATGCACCAACACTAGAAATCCGTGCAAAAATATATGCGCGAGTATCGAATACCTAACGTAGAACGCGTAAGATATTAACAAAGACAAAAGTAGAAAAAAAAAAACAACGAATACATAACGTAGTATTTAATTCGATATAAAACTGAACGAGTAACCGGAAAAATAAAAAAATAAAAATATTGTACAAAAGATATCGACGATGACCGAACGCTGCTATCGATTCGTATGCGTGAGAAGTTCTAGTCGCATCGTGTAGAAATGAAAAATATTGAACGGTACCCCAAAGCGATAGGTGTCATGCAGTGAGAGTGATGATGACGAAAAGCAGAAAAGGAGAAGTAGAAGATGTTAGGTGAGTTCAGTAGTATTTCTGAAAGAAAGAGAAACGTTTGATAATACTAAACCATTCCGTAACCCTGTGCCGTATTTAAGCGGAATGCATTGGAAAGTATTGTGGTACTATCTCTACGTTTGTGAACTCTTCGATCGTGACGCGTCGTCAACGATATTTTCTACCGCGGGTGTACTCTTGTCCCGTTTCGTCGCGAAAATTAAACGCTTACGAAGTAAGAGGAGAATCTAAGTACAACAGCACCTAGCCTCGAGCCCAAAGAACAGATCACAGTTAGTAAATTGTTATTCAGAAACGCAGAGATAGCCGAGTAGCGTCGAAAAATCATGATGTCGACCTGATTGCTGGGATCACGCTCGGGGTCGTCCGTCATGTCGGTGCTGAAGTCCCTTAGAACGTACTGGTTGTGCCTGTCCCTTCCGATCTTCGCATCCTCGTTCTCCCTTAACCTGTTCAGTTCGATCTCCAGCTCCATGATCTTCTGCTCCTTTCTCAGTTGCGTGCTCTCCAATTTCCGCTGCTTTTGCATGAACCCTTGGATAGTTTTGATCGCCTTCTCGTGGTCGTTCTTCAGTTTTATCAGCTTCTGATCCGTGACCTCTACGTGCTTTTGCATATTGCACAGCTTCAGCACTAGCTGCTTCCTTGCTTCTTCTTGGCGCTTCAACTCGTTGTCTTTGTCTTCGATTTCCTGCAGCAAACAGAAGACGATCGATTCGTGGAAATATGAAATCGATGCGGTTTTTGGGAAAGGAGGAGAACGTGAGCTTGTACTTACCTTGATCAGACCTCTCGCGTCTTTGACTTCCCCGAGTGCTTGCAACGGGTCCTTTAATCTCGGCGACCTTTCTCTGTTCGGTTCGCTATCGAGACACGCGCTTCCTCTCTTCGTCGTTCCTTGGCCGCAGGTTGCTTTCTGTCCCATTCGCGACTGGAAGGGGTCCTCGATTAGATTCATCGACGTCGGGCTGGTAGGCGGTGATCGTTTCGCATAACCGTTCTCGAACTGTAATAGAAATCAATTAAAGCCACCCTGTCAATTACAGCCTGTAATAAGAATCGATTCAAGCTGGCAATTCCTTCCAAATACGTCAACTTCTGCGTTATGCTGTATTCAAGTCTGGTTCTTGATGAAGAACCTTCTTATGAGAAGGATTTAGAGAATGATTCCTAGAACATGAGCTCTATTTATCGAAGAAATTTATCTAATTTAAACGAACGCTTCATGTTTCCAAATAAATTTGTAATTTGTCTATTTAAATTAGACATAAAAACATGCTTGCAGAAGTTGGATAGAATTTCTTGTTACACAACGAATGCTGCACATCTCTGTATTTTAAATAGGTACTTCTAGGAGCCAGTGTTCTATATGTATATAGGACACACTGTTTACAAAGCATTCTTTTGTCTAACAACATTGCCCTTTCTTTTTAATAAAGTATCTTTCAATACAACGTAAAAGAAAAAAAAAAAGAATTGAAAGTATCACCTGTGAGAGCAAAGCGCGATGCTTGTTGTTGAGGTCCGTGAGGGCATCGTCCCTGGTTTTTATAGACGCCCTCAACTGATCGACCTGTTTCTTTCTTTTCTCCGCGACAGCGTTCAGCTCGTCGTACGTCCGACACTTCTCCTCCAGTTGGACATTTTTCTCCTTGATCACCCTTTCTTTCTCCTGCAGCTCGTTCCTGCACTGCTGAACGACCGTGTCCTTTTTCAGCAGCTGTTCCTCCAGTTCTTTGACCTTTTCTCGTAACTCCTCCATGTCTTGCACCCTCTCCGCCGCCAGGCTTTCTCTGAAACGCGTCTCAGCCTCCAACCGTTCCCTGAACTCGTCCCGCTCGCTCTCGAGCTCCTGCGCCCAGATCCTCTCCTCTTCCAAGCTGGCCGTCACCTGCTTCACCTGTGTTTTTACGTGATTAATTAGTCCACATACGCAAAAAAAAAATCGCATACTTCGGTCCGCTTTAGAAGCGAAGGAGGAACTTTTCGTTAATTTGGTAAGCTAGTTCATTGCGAGAGAATAGCGTCATGAATGTTGATATTGTTGAGAGTGAGAACGTGCGGAGATGTTTCATATCGCTACTAAGAATCCTAGTATTTTATTCTATTAATAGGTGTGAGGTTTCTTCTTGGAAGAAGACTTTAAAAGTATTTTTAGTGGAGAAAGAAACAGAAGAATCGAGGAGCCTTTTGACAAGAGGGGTATATTAACCCTTCCTTAGGGGTGGTCCACGCGTGTCACACGAAGAGCTCGACGAGCCCTAAAATATTAAAATAGAACTTTGCCAGGACTCCCAGTAGTTTTTTACAAAGCCGCCTGTAACGCTATACAGGGTGTCTATAAATACAATTTGAAGTAATTACTAGATAGGGCGTACGAAGGAAACGCAATGAAACTTCCTGCACCACTTTGCATATAAAATTTAAAGGAAAGAAAAAAGAACCTTTAACACGTTGAACGCCGCGTCACCCACATACGGGTGACGGAGCTTTTCGCCAAGGAACTTCAACAAATGATTTCAAGGGCTAAGTGTTGATGAAAACTGATCTGGATAGAATTCGTAAACTTTGATGAGAATACAAAAATGAGTAATACGACGAATGTTAGATTGTACAGTTTCTAATTGTCCCGAGACAAAATGTTAGTTCTGTAAACATATCCATGTGAATCCATGGCAGTCAACGCGTTAAATCACTGCGACTTAACTGCAACTTTACCCTTCGCCTTTGCAACATCCAATTAAACATCGTACTCGCGAACGACATCCATCACCTTCGGTGTAATTAATTTTAATCGAGATTACGGGAATAATGGAGATACTGTTGCCTCCCGGTGCCCAGACGCGCAAGAAACCAGCTGGGCACATTCGACGAAAAATACTAACAAAGCAAACGCGTCCGCTACTCGAAACATACTAATTACTCTCTTTCCCTTTTTGCGAACGACGAGAGCCAGCTTATCGGGCGTGGTTCCCTTCGCGGTGGCCGAAGGAAGCGAACAAAGATAGCGTTGAAATCGTGCAAATGCGCGTGAAATGCCTCGCAGAAAGAGGAAGTCGAATGAAACTGTCCGAGAATTTCTTATCGTTTTTCGCGGAGCGTTAGGCAATACGTAATTCACGAAAAATCGACGATTACAAGTTACCCATTCACGCAATTGTGTTTCAGGAAAAGTTTTTCGCTCAGGTATTATTTTCATTCGAAGCGAAATTCGCGTGTTACATTAGTCAGCAGTGAAATTAAATTATATACGATGATATCCGCTATCTCTTCTTTTCGCGATCAAAGCTAGCCGACGCAAGCACGGAAGGGTCAATGAACACTCTTCGCGCGGAACATCTAGACTGATAACGCTATTTAGAATAGAATTACAGTACATGCTGGTGAGTTGAAAAAGCAAATATAGGGAGACGGTCCCGTACAGGGAATTATACTATTTCAAATAATGATACGAATAGAATAGAGTGTTCGCGACGATTACTCGCATAATTTAATCACGATAGTAATATTCTCACCTCGGCCTCGAGAGATGCAACAAGTTCTTCCATTTGGTGCAATTTTTCCTCGTTCTCCAGTGTCGTTTCTGGTGTGATGCCGAAGGCTTCCTTATAGTAGATGGACGCATCTGTTACCTTTTCCTGGTATTCGGCTAATTCTGACGCAACAAAGAGCAATGGAACGTTTCATGACACCAAGAATAAATCAGACCGTTACGAAAAGCGACATAGTTAACCAACCGAAGAATTCGGTATAGTTAACAGGGTGTTACACCACAATCTGACGGCTCGTCGCTATTAGCTAACCCCTTGAGTGTACGTTTATTTTTATATAAAAATTACCATAAACTCTAGTCGTTATACTCTTTAGATCATGAAAAAATATAGAAAAGTAAAATGAGAGATACAGTCAGTCCCATAAGTATTCGTGCCTTCTATGTTCATTAAAGAAGTTTGTCTAAATTAAATGACAGATGTGACGTTTCCAAATAAAATTTTCGTTATAAATATATACATGCGTAATATATTTATTCATGTACATATTTATAATGAAATTATATCGGAAATTAATTTGGAAATATCGAACTAATTATTCGATTTAGAGAAATTTCTTCTATAGACATAGAGGGACGTGTCTGCATCTTAAAATCGATTTGCGGATAAAAATTGCTAAAGCAACAAATTTCCCATTTAAAATTCGTCTCTCGACGGGCTTAAATATTCAGATATAATTCCACCTCGAGGAACTAATTAAGAAATAATCGAGATCTGGGACAGAGGATAATTAAACTTCGTTACTGACCTTGCTCGAGCTTCCTGATCTTCTCCCGTTCATTTTCGAGGGACTGTTGATACTGCGCTTGATTCCTCGAGGATGCCTTTTTCTGTTCTTCGATCAACTCGAAAGCCTTGGCCGCTTGGCTGAGAAGTTCCTGCTTCTCCACCAACTCCTGCCTCAGCGACTCGTTTTCCACCTAACAAGGGAGCAAAACTCTTTGAATTGAAGCTAAGCGAAGTAAAGTCGATTAAAACTTCCCCTGGACCCTTCGTTAAACTGTTGTTACTCGGTTTTCTTATTCGTCAGGCTAACGTTACGGAAAGAAATTCGAAACCGGTAGAAACCTTCAATTCGATGTTCTTCTTTATCGCATTCTCGTCCGCAGATGTGATGCCCATCCGTTCCTCGAGGAAGTAGATACGCAATTTGAGGTTGAAGTTCTCCTTCTTGAGGGCCTCTAGCTGGTCTTCGTAGACCTTCATGGTTCTGCCGATACCCACCCCGTCTCTGGTCCCGATCACCCCCGGTGGGAACTGTTTACCAGGCAAGTTTGCGTTTGTACCTGAAGCAACGAGAAAAGAATACTTTTTACAAGCTTCCATTCGCGTTTCTCAACACGTTGGCTGCCAGACTAAAACTCGCGGAAATTTCTACAATGCTCAAATTCTGTCTCGAGTCTATCGAAGATTAGGTAACTTGACGTTCGTCTCGTAGTATTTCACTTCTTAATCAAGTTCACCGGTCCTGTCCAGATTTTTTAGTTCCTTATCGAGAAAAGTCTTATCACCCGTTTCCGGGTTAATAGAAGAACGCGTTAATAGAATCATCCGACAAAAACAGTTCGCCATAAGAAATCGTCGAGTCAACTATGCCCCCGTTCTATCGATACCAAAGTATGAAAATCTTCCTTCCCTTTTATCGAGCTCTTACTTTCCATAATTAGCAGATGTTAACCTAACACCGCGAGGTACTTGATCGACGTGTGGGTTTTCTTTTAAGTCATCTCTGACAATAGAATCTGAACGTTTCAATTTATTCCAGATTAGAAATGTTCACCCTCGTAGCAGCGTATAGTTCAACGAGCCCCGATCGAATCACAGAAACGAGAACCACGATTGCGTCGATCCCCAGCTGGTAGCACTACGTTTAACATTTAGATACGTGCCGAACGTGAGAAACCGAATTTTGCGTGACCACGTTCACCGATGCTACAGTCTCGAGGCTCCCTAACCCGAACCCCCTGATTCTCTATAAAACCTGTCCGAGTTGCCAAATTATCGCGGATAAAAGACGAGCTATCGACGAGCTTGCACGCTCGCGTGTTCGAGATATCGCGGTGTAGAAAAGGACGGGTCGAGAATTTTCAGGGCCCTGGCGTGAACTCTTCGAGGCTGAAACTCACCCTCGTTTGGACTAGAGACCAAACGTTTCTAAACCCTACTTGTATCTCGGTTCACTGTTACTGTAATGGTGTCTTATTTTGTATATTATTTTATACTCATTTTTCTGATTTTTATTTATTTATTTTCTTTCGTTATCGTATTTGATATCATGGTTGAGATTTCCAGTGACGTAACACGAGGACATCAATTCGATTTTTCGATTCGACTTTTTTTACAAAAAAATACAAAAAAGAATCGTTTAAATATATTGTTGTTTGCACCCTTGAATTCAACGGCAAAAACTGCGTAACAGTAGAAAGTTTCCAAATTTTGTCTCGATAACTACTTGGAGCTAGTTTCGGTCGCTGCACCCTCCCTCGAGTTGGAACTTTTACGTCCCTAGAGTACCCTACATCAAAACTATCCTAACACGATCGAGTAGTACATTAGAAACACAAAGAAGATAGGAAGAGTACATCCTCGCTAGCTAGCAATTACTAACAAATCCGAAACTTTCTTTCAGAGGACCCTGAATGTCGCGGCAGCTCCAATCCTCTTCGTTTACGGCTAAAGCGTCTCGTAACGCAGTTCAGGATCCTCGCCGGCGCGAAACTAAAGATAAGCTCGTCCCTTTTAAGGACACAGTCCTTTGCTGGCACGCCAGGCTCGTGACTAACGAACGTTTTAGCGCCAGCCGTTCCGAACACGCTCGCGCGTGGCGATCGTTTTTCTCCAGGTGCGCTTGTTGCAATCATTGACCGTTGAATCGATCCTATTCTCGAATTCATCCGAGCTACGCGACTACCGATGCCAATTTCGCGATGCTAAACGGCCGCGGCCGTGTCTTGCTCCCTTTGAATCTTTTTTGGCACGCCACCAAGCGCCGTCGACGGGGGTATTCTAGTCTCGAGCGTCAATTTTGCAGATATTCCTTCGGATATTTCGTTTTTCTTTAAACTTCATCGGGGATCTTCGTGCGATTTATTTCGAACGAAAATAACGAAGATTAAACGCGGTACGAGGGAACTTGCACTTACGAGCCCTTTTGAAGGGAGTAAGCGATACAATTTTTTCAGTTTCGTGCACCGTGAGGTTAACTTTGGAAATATTTTCTGTAGCATTCAAGCACTGTATTTAAACACAAAAAAAAGAAGTAAAGTGTCGACCTTGTATAAATTTACCTAGTCGAATGTACCCAGTGTTCGTTCCCCTTTGAGCTGAATTGTGTCGCACAAAGAAAGGTCGCAACGCGGCACGACCGAGCTTAATAGCCTGTATTAATGCACAAATGGGGCAGATACGTTTGGGCAGTTTCCTTTATGTTACAATAATTTCCATTTCGTGGCTTGCTGGGCTCAATGGAGTTCTTTTAAAACCCTTCTGTATCTGTTCGCTCGAATTTACCTTATTTCTGCGATGGGCCCTAAATAGAACTTTCCTTTCGTTAATGAATGAATCAGGAACTTAGAACGAGAAACTACTTTCGATATCGCGATAGTATCGGTGTTTCAAGCTATCGAAATAACGTAAACACTATCGTTCTCGAGCTTATTAGACTCTATGTGTCCTAGGTCTCGACGTAACATCCTCCCCTCCATTTAAAACGCGACACTTCAGAATTAATCCGTCATTCAGTCGCCCTATCACTCATAACTAGTACGCGAACACAGTATGTAGACACTCTTAGTTCTATCTCTGATACTTTGCCATTCATTCGGATATTAAATTACACAAAGAATTAGTCTTTTTTTTTTTCTAATTTTATTAACCGTACACGTTCATGCTATAAAAGAGCGCACGCAGATCAGACGTGATTGAATGTATCATCTTTCAATCGCGCTTAGCTTCTAGATAACGGTACGTATGTATATTAAATGTCGTTTGGGTAACGATGCACGTATGCTATAAATACCACGGTGCAATATATTAATTCAGTCGACACATCCACTTAACCTTTTCCTTAGACATATAGAACTTGCCAACGCTTGAATTACTCGAATTATTATCTAGAAATGTATACAGTGCCCTCGATTAATTTATAACGTACCGTATGCAGTTTAGATTCTTCAAAGAATTAATCAAAAATTGGCTCGTCAGTAGCCTGTGGATGTTTGTGACAAACTTAAAAATATACAAGGATACGTAGAAATGCGTAAATGTATAAAACATAGTATAATTTACATTTCTGTCCGTCACCTGTGCGTATAAAACCACGAGTTCGCGTAAACGTCCACGGTATAATATCATAATAAACATAATAACTAAGTGCACGATAACGTTCCAAGCGATATTCCATACCAAACATGACTTGTATTTGTATTGGCCTATCCTGGATGTTCTCGGGAAAGGTCGAAGCCTCTGACCGCGACCTACCACATCCCATACCACGTGGGAACGTCCTCCAGTGGCAAACGTCACATTTTACCGCACTGCTCTATACCCACGCTAAATCTAAGGGCAAATTACTATCTCGTTGGTATCACGGATTCGGTAGATCTTTTCGCGACGGTCGCGCAAACACCAACTGAGACGGAGAATGGCCGAGCAGCGCCAAAGTTTACATCGCAATAACGTGCAGTTAAAATTATATTCAAAGCATATACCGTGTTCACGTGTTGGATATAGACGGACGTTTCAAGGATTCATCGAGCCGCGGCTCCACGGGGCAACGAATTCTTCTTAGCCAGACACTTGCGATCGATTTCTTTTCGAGCGGAGAACACGTATTTCAGGCAGTGATGGGCGAAACCCTAGGCTTCGAATAAATCTGAAGTTTGCTGATATGTTTGTCTCGTTTCCTCTTTTGAACATTTTCCAAAGAAGGAAACTTCAGCCACGTGGATCTCCGTATACTACAAGCAAGAAGCAAATCCTATTCAGTATTCAAGTGTTAGATCGATCGCCGGAAACTGTCCTTCTAACACGCGTTTCCCTCTTGTAGGCAAACTCGTGGTTCCACTCGAATCCCAGCCCCCGATGCAGTTCCTGTTGCAGCTGCGGGCGCCACGTGCTCAAGCTCCTGTGAGTATAAATTACTATTTCGGTCTACCCTCATGGTATCAGGGAAGCCAGCACCCACATCTTCACCTCTGTGAGATTTTTAAAACGTTCTTTTACCCCACGGCAATTGTTTCAGATCACTGAGGCAGCTTATATCCCCTTGAGTGCTAAATACTCGTGGGTCAAAGCGATCCATGCGTTGTGGACGGAATTCTTTTGGAATTAATTATTACACCGAAACATCGACCTGTAAATCCTAACTCGAAAATGAATCTAAATATTTGAACTTAACTAATACGCTGCGGATCTTTATCCAAAATAATATCTGCACGTAGGAAAATTGACCCAGGAAAATTGATCTTAACACTTTATGTACCGGGAGCCTATTTATAGGCTTTTTAATTGCAGTATTTAGTTATTTGAATTTATTTACTGTGTTGACGGTTGTCTACGAACAATGTTTAATGTCTGGTTAGAGACTTGGCTTCCAATGTGCCTAGTAACAGTATGAAGGAATTATTGTCAGCCTAGATTGGCATATGCTACTGTAGAATATTGTTTTTTGAATTAAAGTCTACTTCTAAATAGCCCGGTAGATAAAGTGTTAAATAAGAATTTATATTACTCTAGAAATATTATGATACGAACTTTACTTTCAATACACTTTTGTATTATTGTATATTCAAATTTCCTATAAGTGCATAAATAATTCGCAGTCTAGTAACAAATATAACAGAATGATTCCGATAATTGTATCTCGAGTAGAAGATGGAGAAGATCGGTAACGCGTATGTGGGTTCAAAGAGTTGCGGGCAGATCGTTGGACGATCTCGGGGATCTATCAGCGGGTTTCCGCGATCCAGGTATCGGGTCGAGCGCGATATCGATTCAGGCGGGCTCTCACTCGCGCGGACGCGGGGCTCGCGTATTTATAGATGACACATTTAGGCCAGAACCGAGTTTGAACTATCTTTATTTTGGCAGGCGGCTCTCCAGCCCCTCGTCGCCTGCTCGACACTAGCCTGGCCCGTAATTAAAGCCACGGAATCGTCTTTAAACGCGAACCAGCCAGCGATTGTTAATTTCGCGCTGGTTAGAGTCAACCTTTAGGCCAACGTTGGGCCACGAATCAGGATCAGACTGGCGGAGGCTTGGCCGGTTATTTCGGGTCGCTTGCGGCATTGCGACACGGATAATGGTACCTTTGCCGGGCCGCGCTCGTCAGGTTCGTGTTCGTCTCGCGCGGAAACCTATGTGATCGATTTCGAAGTTCGCTGATTCGTTTTGAGGGTACACTCGAGAGTAGATAAAAACTTTGATTCATTGGGAGGTCTTCCCTAGGAGGGTGGAAAAATTAGGGGCCTTGTGGACTGCGAACATGGTGGCAAGGCAGTATAAAGTAGTTTATGGTAGGTTTATAGTACTTCAGGGTTAGTAGTATCTACATAGATATATGGTAGTTTAGGCTTATCTAGCCTCGGTACTTTAGGCTTGGTAGTGACTATATAGATATACATTATATATTAGGTGTATATTATGTATATTAGGTGTACAAATAAGTTCGGTGCCTTTTTATCATATATTCGATGTTTACTTATAAGAAAAAGGAACACACGTTATGTTTTAAAGTAATCACCATTACTTTCTACACACGGATTCCGTTTCTATAAAAAGATGGTGATTTTGATTCAATAAACTCATTAATGCTTTCTTCGACTTTTTCGAAAGATTTGAAGTGAGAATCAACTGTGGTATCGTAGCGACCGAAAAAGATGGTAATCTGAGGGAACCATATCTGGAGAATATGCCGCATGAATGAGAATCATTTTTGTAGCCTCAGCAGTATTTTTCTTCAACTCAAATGCAAAAAGAATACAATGTCTAATGTGCTCTTTCTGAAACGTCATGGTGCGAAGTATTGTTTTTCGAGGTTATATACCAATTAGGTTGAAGTTATATAGTGAATTTAGTAGCGTGAAGCTAATACCTTAAGACGCCGATCGGTGGGAAAAAAATTTCAATTTGAAATGTAATTACAGCTGAATATATGTATAGGCACCGAACTTATTTGTACACCTAATATTTTAGGCTTACTGCTTCAGGCTAGATACTTTTTCTATTCTAACGTTAGGATTGTACCTGTGTTTCTTTATCATTGATTAACGAAGAGTTTTCCAATAGATTCTGTAAAATTTTGTTCTCTGTAGGATCCGAGAGCAAGATAGGTTGCCTCGAAAAAGTATCGTGGGTATATATATATATTTCGCGATCCACGGTGAATCCGATATCCTTGAAGGGATATCGAAGATTTACAGAATTAGCAACCGCAAGTCCGCGACAAGTTATAACAGTTGTCTCTTCCTATTTTCATTGCTCCATCCACCTATTTATCCGGCGGACATGCTAGCCACATCTAAACTTAGATACACCGTGTACCGCAGGCGTCGCTACAAAATTGAGAGTAAAGCGACAAATTGGCGATAAAAATGCACTTACCGTTTATAGTAAATTATATTCATACCGAATATACCTAATTTCAATGCTCATAACTGTTGTTACTGCATGAAACCTATTGGTTATAGATTGCCACTAAAAAGAGTGAAATAAAATAATTTTTTGGGAAAAAAAATTTAACCGACTTCAAAAAAAGTACAGTGAAAAGTACGAAATAATTTCTAGTTAATTTATATGAATACGCACTACCTCTAGATATATTTTTTTTAAAGTATGGGAAATGCAATGAAAAGCATGAAATAATTTCTAGTTAATGTATATGAATCTGCATTATCGACCGAGCACTCCATATTATCGACCGAGTGATCTTCATTATCGACCGAGCACTCTAATTTACCGACAGAGTAATCTGCATTACCGACAGAGCCATCTAAATTACCGACGGCGTAATCTGCATTACCGACAGAGTAATCTGCATTACCGACAGAGTAATCTGCATTACCGGCAGAGCAATCTGTATTACCGACAGAGTAAGCTGCATTACCGACAGAGTAATTTGTTTTATCGGCAGAGCAATCTGTATTACCGACAGAGTAATCTGCATTACCGACAGAGTAATTTGTTTTATCGGCAGAGCAATCTGTATTACCGACCGAGCAATCTGCATTACCGACAGAGTAATCTGTTTTACCGGCAGAGCAATCTGCATTACCGACCGAGCAATCTACATTATCGACAGAGTAATCTGCATTACCGACAGAATAATCTACATTATCGACAGAGCACTCTACATTACCGACAGAGTAATCTGTATTGCCGACAGAGCAATCTGCATTATCGACCGAGCATTCTACATTGCCGACAGAGCAATCTGCATTATCGGCCGATAACCTATCAGACCTAACTCAGGCCAACCAAAGCATCAGACGGATTGTTTCACAAAAATTGTGTCGACAGAGTCGATAATGTAGATTACTCTGTCGGTGATATAGAATGTTCGGCCCATAATGCAGGTTGCTCTGTCGGCAATACAGATTACTCTGTCGGTAATGTAGAGTGCTCTGTCGATAATGTAGATTACTCTGTCGGTAATGCAGATTACTCTGTCGATAATGTAGATTGCTCGGTCGGTAATTTAGAGTACTATGTCGATAATGCAGATTGATCTGTCGGTAAATTACAGTGCTCGGTCGATAATATGGAGTGCTCGGTCGATAATGCAGATTCATATACATTAACTAGAAATTATTTCATGCTTTTCACTGTACCTTTTTTGAAGTCGGTTAAATTTTTTTTCCAAAAAATTATTTTATTTCACTCTTTTTAGTGGCAATCTATGACCAATAGGTTTCATGCAGTAACAACAGTTATGAGCATTGAAATTAGGTATATTCGGTATGAATATAATTTACTATAAACGCTAAGTGCATTTTTATCCTCCCTTCGTGGGGGGGGGAGAGAGGCGCGGGGGGGCACCGGTAGCGTTCATAAGAGATCCCGGTGCCCCTCCCCAATACGCTGTGGCCGGCCACCGTAAGGTTTTAGTGGGTATTCCCCTTGATATCAAATCAAGGGGCGAGTCCCACACTACCCCCTCCTTATGAGGGGGCGTGCGTAAACGCATTTCCTCACGTAAAAAAAAAGGTTACTCTGTCGGTAATTTGGATTGTTCTGTCGATAATGTAGATTGCTCGGTCGGTAATGTAGATTGTTCTGTCGATAATGTAGATTGCTCGGTCGGTAATGTAGATTGCTCGGTCGATAATGTAGATTGCTCGGTCGATAATGTAGATTACTCGGTCGGTAAAACAGATTGCTCTGTCGGTAATACAGATTGCTCTGTCGGTAATACAGATTGCTCTGTCGATAATGTAGATTGCTCTGTCGGTAAAACAGATTACTCTGTCGGTAATGCATATTACTCTGTCGGTAATGTAGATTGCTCTGTCGGTAAAACAGATTACTCTGTCGGTAAAACAGATTGCTCGGTCGGTAAAACAGATT
>NC_071980.1:6977948-7018883 GCF_026283585.1 Hylaeus volcanicus | reverse complement strand
TACTCTGTCGATAATGTAGATTGCTCTGTCGATAATGTAGATTACTCGGTCGGTAAAACAGATTACTCTGTCGGTAATGCAGATTACTCTGTCGGTAATGCAGACTACTCTGTCGATAATGCAGATTGCTCTGCCGATAATGCAGATTACTCTGTCGATAATGTAGATTGCTCGGTCGGTAATGCAGATTGCTCGGTCGGTAAAACAGATTACTCTGTCGGTAATGCAGATTACTCTGTCGGTAATACAGATTACTCGGTCGGTAATACGGATTACTCGAGGAAAAATGTCTCCATCCCCTAAAAATCTCAATTCAATGACGATATTTGATACATACCTCGTTAAAAAAGAATATTATAACTCCCCTCTGTATAATATTCAAGTTTCTCGCGACCGTTTTGCAACCAGAATTTCCACTGTACGTCAAAAGTAATTTTTCTTTTTTTTTTCCAAAGAAGTTAATCGATTTGAACAATTACTGCGTCGCCGCGAGTATCCTAGAAAAGTGTTTATCGCGATCTCGGATTACAGGAAGCGGTGGTCCATTTATTTCGGTGGGCCCGCGACAAGAGGAGCACGAGGAACCGCGACGGTGTCGCGACTCTGTTCTGTATTTATTTCTGTAACACGTTTGCCACGTTGGTCCTACGCGGCGGCGTTATTCGCCACCTTTGCGAACATTCGGCGGCGATGTTGCTGGCAGATAGCCGCACACGGGTGCATTGTCCAATCGAACTGGTTGTTTGTTGCTCCAGCTGGCCCGGCTCTCCTCTAGCGTCTAAACTTTCCACGGTGCGGTATGCGAAATTTGTATTGAATACCGGAGCTTCGAACGCTCTCGACCACCGTCGTTAGACCAACTCGTCAAGCGTCTGTGCGCGAATCCTCTCTGGTTCCGCGTAATTTTAGAGTCGGGCATATTGTTAACCACCCTTCGTGAGGATCTGTTTGCAAACGCTACTGTCAATAACCACAGTGGAAATTGAGAACCAATGGAAAATCATTGTTATAGAAGTGTAAACAATGAAAAAGAAGGAGGATTGGTTTGAAACAATTCAGTATTTGTTATTTTGGTTGCCATACATATTCTTAGATTGCATTACGATATTTCGAAGCTCTGTGTATACTGTTAACCACTCCAACAGCTTTGTATCTTATGATGTTAAATACATTTGTTCTTATATTTAAAGAATCTATTTGAGGTTCCACGAGATCGATTACTATAACCTATGAGCCTACAAAGCTTTGAATATCATAATCTAAAATGCCAAACACTGAATCGTAGGAGAAACCAATCCCTTTCATTTTCGCCAGAATCTATTTGAGGTTCCACGAGATCGATTACTATAACCTATGAGCCTACAAAGCTTTGAATATCATAATCTAAAATGCCAAACACTGAATCGTAGGAGAAACCAATCCCTTTTATTTTCGCCAGCCATTGTTAATTTTAGCAGGAGCCCGCGACAAATCTTAACGTTAGCATTCGTCGCATTCCAAACCACCCCGTGACGTATTCAACAATTCTCGAATCCTATTTCAGGAAAATCATCGGCATTTCCGATGGACAAGAAGAGGCATTCGTGAAATTGTTTGTGACCCGGCCGATTCCGCCACACAAAAGCTTCCCTGTCTATGATTAATACCATTCGTCGGATCAAGCGATCCGTCGAACGACCGTTTCGATTATCTGGAGATCTCGAAGCAGCGAACAAGTGCGCACAGCCCAGACAGTGTTATCCGAATTAAAAGCTGCGCGCAGCTGTTTCACGACGAGGGATAATTAAATTAACTATGGCAGAGAACAGTGGACGCGCGATTTTATCTATAGATCTGCCGATCACGGAAACGTGGACGAAAACAGGAGACGTCGGGCGGCTCTGGCACGGATTCGTTTACCCTGGGCCAAATTTATGCGTTACTATAAACCAGCGGTGACCACGTTGCCCTATTTTTCAGCCGATGGCCACTGGTTCCCGACGCTGCAACTTCTCTACACCTTTCTGCATTTAAATTACGAGTTCGATTACCACTAAACTGATTTAGAATTGAATTACTATTGATCTAATATAGTATTCGTCATAGAACCATAATTAATAAGCCCGAAGGTACTTGGCTGGATGTCGAACTCGAATCTAGGGCCGTGACCACCCCTGCTACAGACGCTAGATAACGTCTGCGTCGGCGTAGACATGAAATAGCTGTTACAGCGAGGAACTAGGTTCGTTGCCCCTGTTTTCATCGCAATAGATGCAATTGCCGAGACGCCACCGCGTATACGAATTCGCGCTGGTCTTTATTAGACAGAATTTCTCCAGTTGCTATTGTTACCTTAACTCTGCGGCACGGTCGCCTACAACGAGTCGCGAGCATGGTCGTATTGATGTAGGGGACCCTGTAGCGCAGTTTTTTCTCAGAGCAACAATTGCTGGTGCAATTTTCTCTCGGTAATGGCCAGAGAAATAGCACTGCCCGTTGAAAATATGATCTGTCGAATGTGGTACAGTGCAATTGTCGTTGGTCTAACACGGTGGTAATCAAGTAGATGACTTTATTGTAACGAATTATGTTTTAGTGCGTAATAATTGTTAATTCGAGGTGGTGCGATGTTTTCAAATAAATGTTTCATTATAAATATGTACATGGATAAACTTTACATATATGTAACTTTGCATATATGTAACGAACAATTTATTTGGAAATATCAAAGCTATCGTTTAATTTAGACAAATCCCTTCAATAAGCACAGACGGTACGAATATTTATGGGTCTGATTACATACAGGACAATAATAGTTTTGTGTCGTGACAATAATTAACATCTGCAGTTAAACGCGAAAGATGATGCGTCTTATATGATTCTACACATGTATGAAGATTATATAATTATTAAGGATCAAGATATTAGAGAATATATACACATATTTGTTACATTATAATATTGTGATAATTAATAATAATATTATCTTCGTTATACGATATAAAAATAACATGACGTCATCTTTTGCATACATTAATATCGTAATGTTACGATACGTAATTATGTACATATTTTCCATATGAAAAGATTCGACAACTGCGACGGCTCGTCTCGCAGCGCAGTCGTCTGTTGTGCGATGCCGATAGAGGCGCAATTGCTTAAGGGAAATGACCAATGAAGGTAGTTTCGCTAGGGAAAGAGGAAGGTAACTGATCGCTCCATTGTCAGACCCAATATATCGGTGGTTTGCCGTTGAAACCAATCAGCTAATCTCGGTTGGGCATCTTCACGCGACACGAGACAGGGCTACAAGTAATAAATACATCTCCGTGATCGATTATTACGCAACGATCAGCCTCGATCGCAGACCGTAAAATTGTATCCGGTCCATTCGTAACGATCCACAGTTCTCGATGTGCAAAAAGCGACGATCTTCCGATCACAATGCGCACTTTAACGCATCATTAACAGAGATGAAATAAGAAAGCGACGAAGGAAGACATTTCTGCAGATTATTCGTAGTTACGCAATTCTTCTTCGATTTGTGCACAGGATATATACTTCATAGTATCGTGGTTTGGGGCAATATTATACTTTTAATATATAGAATTATATGAAAATATCGGTACGAAACTATGAACTTACAGTATACTAAACTAGAAAAATAAATTCCTCGCTTACCATTCGTTAACGGAAGGGTCTGGCTCATCGAGATATCCGGCATGGTCATAGTCGTGCTGCAACAAAATATAATAATTAATCGCAAATCCAAGGGCATCGAACGACTAGAGTCACCTAAGCAATAATTTTTCAGAGGAATCTCCCGAAGATAAGAAGAATTTTTAATATCAAATTCTGCCCTATATTTCCATCGATATTCGACCGCGGCATGGCGCTAAAATGTCCAAGAAGAAGAAAAGAAGTCGAGGGAGACGAATCTCTTTTTACGCTTTCGGCGGGACGACGACAAAAGACTCGAAGACGGTTTTATTTTCGGAATACGTCTGAAAACGGAGGTGGAGGCACTTGGTGGGTCCTGATACTACGGTGAACAGACTGCGCCGAACTAGACCCGAATTAGATAAAACTTTTAAAAAGGATCAAAATGAAACTCGACTTCTATTTACGGAACGACGATCGCCCAAGACCAAAACATCGGTTCGGTAAGGACGAGCGTTACGCATACATAAGGGATTAATCAGCGCCATCGTCGACAATTCGAAGAATGCCGTTGGAATTACCCTCCAGGAATTTTCACGCGAGAATTCGAGCGGATCGATTATAGTTTTCCGTTGCGTCGCGTAAAAATGTTCGATTCGAATTTTAAACGAGAAAGGAAAGCAAATCTTGATATGTAGCAGTAATCTCGAAGTGTATTTTATTTACCATATTTTATATATTCGCGCACTTGTACGCATCCTTGCATAAACACCCGCGGTCTAGTTGTCACATTTGAAATTTGAAACGGTACTACAAAGTTGGTTAGGTATCAGCATATCGACAAAGATCACGCTACGGTAGCGCTGCTCCCAAAAGTTCCTCCGGATTAATTGAAGCACCGAATTAACGAACGAAATGGAGCAAGATCGTCGTCGTCCTGCCAGCAGAGGCTGAAATTTTCTCGAGGACCGACTCGTTATAATTAAACGCGACCCAGATTTTTATTGCGATTCTCATCGTTCGAACGAACCGCGGCTTAACGTGATGCAAAACCGTTTGCGTGGCATGTCAGTGATTTATAACGCCGGGCCACTTCAAACTACGTAAAAGCAATAAGGAAATGCAGAATTTCCAGAAAGGTTTAATTTAGATTTCATCCAAACGCTATTCCTGCCGGCCAGTGTTGAAACGCGAAATGAGTAATTAACGGGATAACGTCCCTCCAGTCGGGTTGTCGCGGATCTTAACAAGTTCTAAGAGTTCTGCTATTATTTGCCAGCCCCGCGCTGTCTGGAATATCCGAGCCCAAAGTCGCCTCGAACCCTAAACCATCAATGAGTGACCCCGTAGAATATTTAAAAAAGTAATTCATACAAGGACAATTTTTTCATTTAAATCTGTAAACGTTAAGGAAACCGTGTGAATGTCATTTCTTTTTTTTTTTGAGTGCTATGTATACCGATTTATTAAAAAATCATTAGACACGTCTTACATTTGAAGTAGTCTGATATTCTGAACTTTCTAAGAACAACAATTTGTTTGCGAATAAGGACTAAAGGGGATTCCTAAGCAGTAATGCTGCTATCTCGCAGTCTATAGTTATATATACTGTATGATTAACAGCTGATTATGAATCACCCTCGCTGAAAGATAAATCGGCGAACTTAATCTCTTTCCAGTTAAAATTAGTAAACCGCCCAACATACGAGCAAACATTACTTATCAAGCAAACCGACGAATAGGTCAATATTAATTCTACCTCTTATCGATAGTTCATTTTCCTCCCTCCAGTGCATTTTTCTCCTTGTTTCTAGCATAACGGATAATGCTACTGTCAATATACCGTCACCGCGTAAGTCGCCAAAAATAAAAATAAAATTAACTCGTAGGCATAGAACTCGATCTACATCTCGAAATAAAATTTCTTAGATCCAATAGCGTGGTTCGAGAAAAATAAAGTCAAGGCACCAGTTTTTGCCACTCTCGGTTGGGCGACGATTCCATCGAAGATAAAGAAAGTTTTCTATTTTCTATTCGCGATCCTCCCCCATCCTCTTTTTCGTCCGTACGACTCAACATCCGACTCTGATATATTAAGCGCAACCCTTAACGTCCGCGTTTAACTAATCCGGATCCAGACTTCTCGGAATCCCTGAGAACGCTTCAGAAGTCGCGCTGACCGAAACGAAGTCGCGAAGAGGGCCCACGGGTGACAACAGCGGCGTTGATATTATTATTACGAAGTTTACGAGGGGCAAAAGACGGGTTTACGTAAAGGAAATTCTAACCGTGAAATTCAGAGTGAGACATAGAACGCCTATTAACGCTATGACCGAGGTCAACGCGTATCCATTATGTACGATACAACTGTATCTTTGTATACTATAGAAAATAGCGATTTTTAATTTATCTGGTAAATGAGAGCAAGTGATAATCGACGTTGGTGATTATATAATTAAGATTTATTATGTAACGATTTAGGTAAGAGTCTGGATTAGCAGTTCGACCCTTTCACCACTGGACCATTATGCATCCTGCCAGATGTGTTATTATTTGACTTATTGCGGTGAGTGTGGAGACAGTAGCATTGTTATCAGCTGAGTGAAATAGACAATCTATTATTATTTTATTTTTTAGCTCAAAAGAAGAGTGACCGTTTTTGATGCTGCAATTCGGAGTGAAAATGGCAAGAATGGAAACAATATTATGGAATGACGCACAGAGTTGCCGTCATCTGGTAAGGTGGAGGGTGGTTGTGTAAGTAATCAATACTGGAGAGCAGATATGGTGGCATGGACCGAAACAGGAGCACGCAGTTCGTGCTTCAAGCTTCAATCGAATCCACAGTGAGGTATACAGACTTTCTATAGGATTCTGGAGAATCTCTTTCGATAATTACTTTTCGGATATTATCTAACGTAAATCATATATTTACGTATACATGACTATATAAATATATATTAGATCACTCCATGTTATCGAAGTAATATAAGTTTTAGTGAAGTATTCCTCTTACTAATTTCCTGCTACTAATTATATTATAATTCTAGAATTATAATTCTAGAATCTAGAGTCTAGATTACATTTCCCTGTAGAATATTTCAAAATTACTAACATCACAAATCAAATTTACGAACAGACAATTGCTCCATTCGAATCGCAATTTCGTTGATATACTTGGACAGAGAGTCTCGGCTGGTTTCAAGATGTTTCCACATTCAATGGAGCTGCATTTGCCTGGCTTTTCCTCGACTTTAAGATTACCTTCGACGCGCAATACGATGGTTCCCATTGAAAGCGCGAGAACAAAGTTTTTGCGGCGGAAGCGAGTCGCCGGGTCAAAGTAACTAGAGCTACATAAAAGATGCCCGCCCTTTGGTTACCTAAATATAGATTGTTTGTCGTGAATATTTTGGGGGCAAACCTTTGCCTTGTTAGTTTTTCGATGCGCGACGGCTGGATTCGGTTTGACAGCCTCGAATAACAGCAATAAATATTTCATTGCTGGAACGAAAATCAAAGAAACCGCTACAATGCAGTCTCTTTCAATTCCATGTGCCGTTAGTCTTCCAGGAAATTGAAAATCGTGGCGCCGGAGACGTGCCAATAGCTATTCTACGTTGTACTACTTTTGTATTTTTTTATGGAGGCATTATTAGACAGTTATCTTTTTAAATTATTGTATTCTTATTTTTTAAAAGAGACTGCATGTATCTAAGATACGTAGACGAGTAGACTCGCCCACGATTCGTTTATATTGATTTTAATCGAATAAATTTTACCATACGAATAATAATTGTATAATGTATCTTTATTGCGACGAAACCGTTGTTACAAGCTGGTTATTGCACGAAATAATAATAATTGTTTGACTAATCAGAACATAAATAGTTTATCAAGCTCAGTCCAGTCCTGGAACGATAATTCTACATGGAAAGTTTTCTCGTGCATTCCTCTATTTTGGAAAATAATTTTCCTTGCCAGCTGCTGGCCCGTTTTGTTTACCTGAAGAGTCCCACTCGTCCCAGCTGGAAATCTATCGGAAAACAAAGGGAATCCTTCGCGATTTATCGCCCCAAAGGTCGTGACACGGCGGATCGTATGTGCGCAGCACGGTCGCCGACAAGTTCGACTAAACTGCAACGATCTGCATGCGCATAGGCTCGCTAAGTGTCGCGTGCGTTCATTAAAGGCCTTAAACGAACTCTTTCGCCCACTGGACACCCACGCGTCGCGACGTAAGAACGCTACCGCGGGTCGTGCATCGCCTCGTAAACAATGGTTTCCATTCGACAGGGCCGAGCTAATTGTTTAACTGGGCAAGTTAATACGGTTAACGATCTGGTAATTGAGGGAACTTTGCACGTCAACGCGAGGTCGTTCTACTATCGTTCAACACCACGCGCAGCGGGATAGCGCGATATTAAACTTGATTTGCAATGTTCGAGTAAAACCCAAGTTCGGAGTAAATATTGGATTGATGAATCTGCTCGAATGACATCATCGTTTGACGTTGTTTTCTTGGCCACAAGTGATTCATTATTTTATTACAGGATCTTTTGAATAATGAATAAAGTTTTTTTGAGTAGTTTTTCCATTATCTATATCAACGTATGCCGATGTAAGTTAATAATAGTAATTTCTAGGTGTCTCGAGTATATTCTGTTTATCATGTATTACGTATAGAAATGAATTCAGGTTTTTATATTTAATCATTTGTTGCTCTAGTTTAAGTATAAGTATTTCCGTATTAGTCTTTCAAGAAATATTTAATATCCGATGTTTACTTGGTCCTCTGCTCCAAAATTGCGAGCAATATATAAATACAGAGGGTGGTACCGCGTTACGAATGACGTCATACTACCAGAAAAATAGGGCACACGCTACCCCAATTCGCGTGAATTACAAAAACAGGCCGTCCCAATTTTACAATACCAACATCACAGTGGAATCAAAGTTCGAAACTATGCTCGTTAAAAATAGTCGAGTACCGAGAATCGCTTCGCTTTCAATTGCATAATTAAATTTGTTCGTCTTTATCAAATATTTCATTCTGTATTTCAAATTCTAATATTGATGTAACAACAAGTACCGAGCAACTGTTTATTTCTTAATCGTTATTTGAAGTTTTTACATAAATGATAATGTCGTTTATCTATTTTAGTCTGACCAGTGAGTGCTCACCTACGAAATGGACTGTAAACGGTGCCCCAGACGCTCGTCCTGGTCGGCGACGAAGGACTGTTTTGTTGATGATTGGAATATCCGTAGCCGGCGAAAAACATATTGCGACAATTGTTCCTCATCGAAACGCTTAAAAATACTATCCAATATTCGTACAAAACAACAGTGAGTCTTCAACGCGAAACGCGAAACGCTTCGAAAACGAAACTTACGAATAAAACTACAACAACGATATATAACGTTCGATACGTTAATACTAATAAAAAAAGTTGTACTTTCAGTGAAAACACTTTGGCACGTATATTTGGCACAGAATTGTTGGTCTACCTCAAGGTAGAGTTTCAAGCGAGCATATCGTCAACGTCAACGAATCCTCCCCATCAGTCTTAAGAACCACCGTCGAAAGGGTATTGGAAGGATACTTTCGACGATTATTTTTGCGCAGTCGAACCGTCCAAAAGGAAACAAAAATCTCCACCGAGCTGGAATCACGTTAGCGCGACCTATATGCTCCTGGATCGATCAGTGAGATAACTCTCGCTCGAGACGACACGCCAGATGATTCACTTGTCTCAACGAAAACACTCTAGTTCCACTGTCCCTTTAACTGTTCGACTGTCCACTTTGCTGGCTCGAGGGTGTCCCAGCGAAGAAACTACAAAAAAAAACCGGTAACTTGACCCCTGAGAAACGGGCACCCTGTCACTGAATCAGCAGTTTGTACTTGAACACAGTTCTTTTGGAGGAGAGCAATCGTTTCCTCGCGGGTCTAACGTCTTCCATCGCGAGGGGATTGTACGATTGCGCGAATGGAATTGGGAAAATTTCACTTGTACGTCGCACACAATACACGAGTGTCCGTGAATATATTCCTTATCGTTGTCGCGATAGAATGATACGAGCAAGCACGTTTATTTTCGAACAAGTGCAACAACTGCGACTCCTCGTGCTCCAGCGACGGATCGTACGCGACTGAAGTCAGGCGGCGGCACAGATTGTAGAGGGGGCCAGCTAGGGGACGGAGGGCGGAGGGTTTAAGGTCGGAAAGATTCGTGTACAGCGACCCCAGGAGCGACAGAGATGATCGAGCAGAGCCCGAACGAAAGAGGGACGAATACTCTCGTAGTAGCGGAGATAAAGAACAGACGGTGCGCGCGTGGTTGAAGGGAGAGACGAGTGACAAAAACAGATAAAAGCAGGGTTTGCTAGCAGACTAAACGAAACGCATCGGTCAAACGCAGTGTCTCTCATTAATGACTCTCATGTTGGCTGTATGCAAATCTCGCTTTGAAGTAGGCTAGCGGAGAGGAATTAGAGACTATTCGTTACGGTGATCAGGGAAAATAACGCTGTAGCAAAGGGTAGGAGAGGTACTTGAGTAATTTCCAATACCGTTATGAAATTAGCACGAAGGATCCTAGTTCTTCGATTATATCAATATCGACTCATTTTTCATTCAAGATTAAATAATATAATATTAATCTTCCTAATGCTCTGAGGGGAAATTTGCAGGAAAGTATCTTCATCCTTGTTGAAAGAAATTTCACGAACTTCTGACGTGTAAAGTGACTCGATTACGCACCGATTACTGCTCGGTATATCTGACTGCTTTACGATTCTACTTTTCTGATAAAGCACATCCTGTGTTCCGAGCGTTCCGAAAAACCGAATTTCCTACGCGCAGTTCATAGAATAAAATTTTACTTGAGAACCACTACAGCAAAGAGTGACCTCTAACCCTGCTGAATAAGATAGTCACTGTTTGAACAAACAACGAATAATTCAATGTTTATTGTGCAAGGCATATAGAAAACTTAAAGGCATTAATACAATGGTCTTATATTTTTTTAATACGAATATATATATTTTAGTTTCTGATCTAATATATATGTAACGTAAAAGTATAGTATTTTATAAAATGATTAATTAGTAGGAGCTCCATTACAAATTTCTGGCTCGTAATTTAATGTGTTTTATGTAAGGTAAGCTTATCATCATGACGTGGTAATGTAATCCGATATAAAAATTGTTTCATTTAACATTCAAGAATCGTAAGTTTTACAAAGAAGGCGTACTTGTAATCTTCTAGCCCTGAAAATTTACAGAAATGTTAGAAAATCGTCAGATCACTGTTATTGATCATGTTAACAGACACTTTATGAATAACAATAGATAATAATGAGTACAAGATGACTACGATACACAATTTATTTCTTTTCGACAAAAGGATATGTTCATATAAAGATCTATAGCAAACTTATAAAATAATGTTATGAATAAACGAATTCTTTAGAATTAAACAACTTCAAACATGTTAAAAAGTGGATTTGTAAAAGGCAATTGTCACTTAGTAAACAACAATACTTGATGATATTTGATGTTAACCAACAAATACGTAATACAAAACACGTATAAGACCAAATAACCTGCATCAAAGTTTGTTTCGGAGTGGTAGGGCATAGAATTAAAGAGATGACAATTTACGAGAAAAACAGACCTCCTCCTGTCGAAGATAAAAATAGCGTCATACGTAACAAGCTAAATTTTACAATTGTACTTACTCTTCGAAGTAATTTACCACTGCAGCCGTGTCATCTAAATATTCCCCCATTTTAATTCGATCTCACCACAATTATTCATCAATGTATAACTTAAAATTAGACAAACATCAAACACGTACACTTTCAACCGTCAAATTTAAAAACACTAACTCCGAATGCTTCCGCTGCACGCGCTAAATCCACGTGCTATAGTTTCACCGCGCCGCTGTCAATACTACCAACGACGACATTTTGTTTCTAACCTCTAAAACGAAACGTTCCTAGCAGTCCGATAGTTTCATTGGTCTAGAAACACAATAAAAAGGATAGATCCACAATGAAACGCAGTTTAGAAACGGTGGCAATATTATGTAATTAACACACTGTGGAATAAAAAGCGTTGCATCTATTTAGTGCATTGTCCTCGTTGTTTTTTAATCAAAGTATACACTTGTCGAAGCAGTGTTAACTGTCACGTGACGAAACCCTTTTAAACTGTGATATTCGTGACATCCTCACAGAACATCGAGCAGTTCTGTCATTTGCATTTCGCGCTTAATGCAATTGTACCCTAAATTGCCGAAAACAGGAGGGATAGAAGCTATATATACATCGACTTCTGAGCCAGTGGCTTGGTATCTGTTGGTGTGTGGTTAACTCGCGAGTGGCCAGAATGGCAATCGTCTATCTTTGATGTACCAGTTGATTTCGTAAAATTTGCGTCGCGTGTATGTCGCATGATTTAACGATGACTCAATGAAACTGAGCGTGGCGATGTATTGTTGAAGAATGAATTCCTGGCACGTTACGATTCTGTTCCCTGATCTTTATTAACGTTGCCCTGATAGGCGGGCACAAGAGTCAGCACAACAACGTTGACAGGTGGTAGTTGTCATTTTCTGCTCGTCCCCTTCGGTATTATTACAACATGTTTGCGACGTTAAAGAATAAAATACGAGAGGAAACTGGGAGTGACGTGTCAACTGTCGTTAGAAATGCCGGCAACGTGCGCGGTATTAACTCGAAGCATATGTCCCAGGTAAACATTTCTGTGTGTACGCGATATAGGTATCGATATAATGCGATATCGCTACCATAAACGAACGATAGATTTATTTATAGGCACTGATTAGTTTCTTGCCATCGTTTCGTATCGTTAATTACCGAGCAAACGCATGAGTAATTGAAATTAAATATCACTTATTGTTTCTACATATGTTCTCCAGATATTCATTAGTATTACGTGTGTTTATCATCCGATTATGTTAATGTCTTGAAACTCCTTGGAATGTACTCTGCCGATGATGAGTTTCGTTATGACTTCTCTTTAATTGTATGGTTGTTTTTGTATATTTTACAGGCAGGTTCCATGAATAGCATCACTGGATCCCAAATTTCATTAGATGGTTCACGTGAAGAAAATACAACATCTCCTTCTCCACCAATCTCTTTGAAAAGGGATAGTAGTACGTTTGATCTTAAATTAAGCGATGGTATGCAATTGTCCGCGAAAGACATCAAGAGGTTTGAGAATAGGGAAGAGGAATGGAGGAAAAGGTTAGCCAAAAAAGAGGCAGAATTAATGAAACGAATGGAAAAAAAGGAGGAAGAATGGAAAGTAAGGCTCTATGAGAGAGAGAAAGAGTGGAAAAAAGTTGTTGAAAAACAGGAAAAGGAAAAAAATAAATTGGAAGAAGAATTACAGAATACAGAACGCACAAAACGATCTGTAGAACTGGCCCTTAAAGATGCGGAAGGTGTGCTTATTTTGGGATTCCAGTTTGATACACTGTAATTGGAAGAACAAATTTTTATATTTTTATTATTTTTATCATGTTTCAGAATATAAAAAGAAATTGTACAGTTTTCAAGAAGATGCAGAACAACTAGAAGATTTGCAAATACAGGAGATGGCAAAAGTAAAACATTTAGTATGTTTCATTTTTATATATATAAATATATCTGTATATTATTATGTTATACTTCAGAAAAGTTATGTTTCACCTGCATGTTTTTCTTCTTTCTCATTTAAGTTACTGGTTAAAGAACAAGAAGTAGACGAAAAAACGCAACATTTAAAAGCGACCACTGCCGAAATTGAAAGCCTAAGGTCCGAAGTTTCACGTCTTAGGCGATATGAAGATGAACTGAATAACGTACAGGTGAGTACATTATGCGATAGTTGCTTTGGTTGATTCTGAATATCACCTCGAATACGCCATGAACTATAAGATTATGTTAACATAATTATTTCATGTAATTGTGTTAATGTAATATAAGTTGCTTGATTGACACCATTTGAGTAAGTAAACATGGAGCATATTTTAATGATTTTGGTTCAGAAAGATTTATATACACTTTTTATTTTTAAATCTTCCACAACGTTTATTACACCAGTGACATTTATCAAAAGAATTTGCCATTTTTAAGCATCAAATTACACATATGTAACTACCGTTTTAGCTGTATGTGTTACACGATGTCTTATAATTACATTTAATTTTCATGTATGTATAAATGTGTCACCAGTTTGAGGAGAAATTTTGCAGTTGATTATTTGAAGAAAAATTAATGATTTCCCGAATGTTACATATCATTCTATTTCCGCGATGCATATGTACGAAAGGGAAGTACTATTCAAAGTAAATATTATTAACATATATTTTTGCTAACTAATAACTATTTACAAATAACAATTTTTTAACAATCCATCAGAATGTGTACTACTAAAGAATTTAAATAATGTTGATTTATTAAGCAACAATTATAGCATTCGTAGCATGATAAAATGAAATTGTTAATTGAGACAAATATCTGGTATATTTATTTTCTTTAACAATATTTTTAGTAAAAACAAACTACTTTGAATGAACTAATTTTCTATGCATAAGTTTAATGTTATATTAATTCGGAAACTATATATTGGTTTACCTCTAGTATAGATTAATTTTGAAACACGTATTTTTATTATATTGTGTATCGTACTCTGTACTCATTAATAATATGGGACGTCTTTTCGTGGAAAACGGTTAAAGGTGCATGGAAAAATCAGTTTGTTCATATTTATTTTATCGTTTTGTTTAAACATTGTTTTTATTTTTGTAATACCAGTTACATGTCATATGGTCTTTTGTGAAGTTAACGACCATATATTTTTTTAGATATAAGCACGCTTCTTTTTAAATACTTTAACTTTATTTTGAAGCTGTTTGATATTTTTTTTTATTTTATATATAGCTTTTTGTTTTTGTCACGATTGGCCATGTTTTTTCCGCACATTTTTATATTGATACACAATACCAATCCATGATGTACTTTGCGACTTACGGTCGAGACTCTTTAAGTATTTGATAGTTTCGAACATATATTTCGGACATTCGTTAAAAATGAAACAAATGCGCATATGTTCCATAACTCTTACTTGTACTCTTAAAATGTTTTTTCAAATATTTTATTAGAAGAGTTCTTGATTTCATTTTGATAAAATTTCATTCAGAGAAGGTAGACATCTTTCGAGTACAAACAAGTTATGAAAGAACAAAATTCTTTTAATTGGTTATGGAACATGAGCAAAACCTAAGTGATATTGAAAAGTTTTGTGAAAACAACAAACGCATGAAGATTGGAAAACTTTGATATACGAGAGCATTGGAGATCAGAGTAGGCGGTAATTTCCGCTAATTCGCTGCTGCTACTGCTGATGCTAGAGGTACGTCTTTAAAGCTTTGCTGCTATTCTGCAACATAAATAACTTCTATAAATTATACTTACATCAGTGTTGCTGTTTATGTAATTTTCTCCCTGGTGCAAAATTTTATAACTTAGGAGAAATGCATGTAACTAGTGCAGTGTTTCTCAAACTTATCCAAACTCCCCAGAATAGAATTAAATTATTATTTCTAAACAAACAAATTTACTTTATCTAATTTTTATTTTTTGCTAAAAGTATCTTCTATTACTTTTCTTAGAAACAAAATAAGAAGATTATAAACTTGAAAAAGCTATCACCAATGATTCACTAAGTTTGAAAATGCTTTTAGTAATAAAAAAATATTACAAGAAACATTTTTCTTATTCATCAATACAATATATCTATTTTTTTTTTTCTGAAAACCTGTGAATCCTAGTTTGAGAAACGCTGAACTAATGGAAGTGGTCTAATAGATACAAATATTCTCATATTATAATAAAATTTCATTTAAAATATCTAAATTCTTTCTACTGCAGTACTCACACTCCAATGTTGTTACTCTCGTAACAGCGTGGAATAATTAATTCCAGATAATGAGTGGATAATTTTATACATTTTTTTTATCAAATTCAATTGCTATTGTATTCATTTATAGTAAACGACAAAGTCTTTATCAATTTTTTTCAACAAGAAATTGATTTAACTCAGGCTTTATTTCTGCTTCATTACTTTCTTTCATCATTTTGTTCACTATCAATATTATTGTCATTCATTGAATTCATCATCATTTGCTTAATCTTGGGTTCATAAGGTTTGAATTATTTCCGATACTATAACTCATATTTATGTGCTGGCAATGCTTTGGTAAGGTTCGCGACAAAGCTTCGCAGAGCAAATTGTAATAACAATAGGAGTAACATACATCTTTGATAACAACGTCGCCATTTCCAGGATGAAATGGAGACACTGCGTCATTCTACTCAGCGCGAGAAAACTCAACTTTCCTCTCAACTGGCACTGACTGAGGAAGAAGTACGCCACCTAAAGGATAAAGTTTTTGTGTTAGAACAAAGAGTTGCTTTAGGAACTAACGATCAAGTAACGGTTGACGAGAGAATAGCTGATCTTATGAGAGAAAGAGCACTGTTAGAAAGGAAATTAGAAGAGGCACATCTTCATTTGTCCGATATAAAAACTAGTTGGTCGGGAAAGATATCTAGCTTGGAAACGCAAGTTGGAAGACTTAGCAGACAGGCTGGCGAGGAAGGTCTGGAAAGGAGACGAGTCGAAGAGGAAAGCGAAAAACTGAGACAAAGGATCAAACACCTAGAAGCTGAAATAGAGGTGAACAATGTTGTCATGGCTACGAAAGACGCCAAGCTTTTGCGCATGGCTGAAGACATCGACGAGATGGCCACGGAACTGAAAGAGCTCCGGGCCAGCGTCGATGATGAGGTGGAAGAGTTTAAGCGACAAATTGTGAGTTACCGCGATATGTAGTCATGCATGGACTAGATTGTTTTGAAGAAGATGTTCCATTAGATCTTGAGATGCAAAGAAATGAATATTTCCTGTATATCAAATGGCAGATTTCTCGAACGATTACAGGGATGAGTAGTAGTCTTCGAAGTTTTTGTGTTATTCTTCTTTATGGAATCTTTCTTTTTTATTATGCGAGGCATATTATAGTATACAATCGCTTGTATGTAATAACAAAGTTCCGAGTTTAAATAAGATTGCAGCAGTTTTTGTTTGTATTTCGATCGACTTTGCTTTTCATATCGATATATCGAAAGAAGGAAAGTTAGTATTTAAGAAAGTGACCATTTCATATTTGAATGTTTCGCAGTTGTGTGTGATTAGATGTTTGTTTTTAGAAATCAGAGTTTTTCCTAGTTGTTAATCGTGACAATTGATCACTTTTTTTGACGGTTTCGCGAACTATTTGACGAGTTCGCTATCACGCGATAACTATAACAGTACTGAAACGCGTAGGAGGCATCGTATGTTAACTCGTAATTGGAAACTACATGTCGCCTATTTACTTGCATGTTTTTTCTGAGATGCTTGTGCTTGACGCACAGAACATTTATTTCATGCGTATTTACTAGCACATTCTTTTGTTCGTAATTTTTTAATTTATCGTTATGAGCATGCAGAAAATTTATTACGTATATTATACTTTTATCAAACTCGGCATTATTTGTTGACAAACTCGACCAAGGTCATTTTGGTCAACTTTTTCAAATCCTATATTTCGCTCGCATTGCCTTTGTACATGAAAATTAAATAGTATCAACATAATAACATTTTTATGTACGAACGCATTTCTGTATATTTTATTTGTGGAATAAAGAAAACAAACAAATAAATTAAATAGATATCGTATTCGTTTTGTGCTTGTTTTTAACCCATTTTTATATCCCCCTATCAAGCGGCTTTTTATATATCATACACACGAATGTGTACACGATTGTTTTCTTACAGGGTAACAAACTATATTATATTTTGCTACACCAACAACACAGTCCGATTACGTTTACGTTGCTGTAAATATTAGGAATGCGTGTCCAGATGGAAACGATTCAAGGAAAACGTATCGTATATTATATAGAATAGAGGATAGAATGGTTAAATAGAAGAATTTGAAAGCTTCATTGAAAAACCAAACGTCATTGTTAAAGTTTTTCACGTCGACCGAGTATGTTCGAACCAACAGTAAACTTTTGGTTCGGGCTTTGGAATTAATGGCACAAGCGACAACTGTTACAAAATAAATAAACAATCAATCATTCTACTTCGAACTTGAAAAATATTTCTTTGTTAAACAAACATTTATTCAACTCGTCGAATTCAAACTAGATAATACATGTAAACGAACTACCTTACCAATATTTATTATTAATAATCGGTAACTTGAAAATCTAATTAACAATATAATAATAAGTAACAGAAGACAAGGACAACTTCTATACTTAGATTAGGTACAAGTTCTGATGCCAACTCGACCACAAAGTATCGTAAAGTATTTATATAAAATACTTTTTTTTTTTTTTTTGAAAATTTATAGTTATTGCTCCATGTTAATTTTACTCATGCTTTCATCATATATTTTGTTATACTTTCAAATTTTGCGGTGATAAGCTTCGATTGTACCATGAATTCCAAAGATATATATTACAAATCATTTCAGCAAATTCTACCAATGCAAAATTACAATTTCTGTGCTTGATGCTTTTGACATTGGGTAACACTAACGTTATTTTGTTCTTTGTTCTCTTACCAGGAATCTTCTTCGAAGGAGATCATCCAAATGAAACACGACTTAGAAGAAACAACAACGAAACTTTCAGCTGCCACCTCAGAAGTAGCGCATCTTCGTCTTTCTTTGGAAGGAGAACGAACGAATAATTCCTCTTTGCACTTAGAATTAGCGCGTTTGAGAGAAGATCTAGAATCTGAACGAACAGCATCGGCAACGCTAAGAGTATGCCTAGAAAAAGAAAGAGGCGAAAAAGACTCCGCACTGCTAAGAAATGCTCAAGTCTCTCAGGATATTGAAATCGTAAAACAAGAGAATCGACAGCATGAAATTGAAAATGGGGAATTGCAAAGTAGGGTAGAAGGTCTCGAGCACAATTTACAAAGTAAAATTAAGGAAATAGAACAAGCAATGACAACGCTAGAAGAAACGAAACAAAGGTTGTCAGAATTGGAAGAAACGGAACGAAACAATGAGAAAATGGAAAGGAGCGAGAAACTTCTTAAAAGTAGTTTGCTGGATCTAGAAGAACAATTGAACGAAAAGACCAAGGTAAATTTAAGAAAAATAAATATTAACGAAATTATTGTACACGATACTAATATTTGGGTGTATTTTTAGACAATCAAAGTCTTGCAGCAACGGTTATCGGATATGAAGAAGACCCTTCAACGAGAGTTGAGAGTTCCGTCGTCATCATTGGATAGCGACGCAGAACCTTCTGCAGCAATTCTCAAACCAAGTTCGTCGAAGACTGTTACTGCTAGGCATAACAACACGAGAGATGATGACGTCAACTTTAAATACCTTAAACATGTTCTCATAAAGTTCCTAACCAGTAGGGAATACGAGGTAAATTATATTATTATATAAATAAATTAAATTATATTAAAACGAAGAAAAAGAGGTCATCCCCTTCGTTATATAAATTTCCAAATTGATGTATCTTTTGTTTGTTTTTTTTTTCAAGGCCCTTCACTTAACGAGAGCGGTCGCTACTCTTCTACATTTTTCCCCCGAGGAAGAGCGATTACTGCAAGAAACTTTAGAATGGAAAATGTCATGGTTTGGCACCAGGCCAAATTTAGGTTTTGGACAAACTGCCAAAGCTATACCGCCCAGCTGATAGCTGAAACAAATCCTACTTCCTATAGGTATCATGAAAGCGGTCGCGGATTCGTGGTTGAAATCGAAAAGTTGGGTTGCATCCGTGATCAACAACAAATGATCTAGAACAGTTTGAACGATTAGGAAAGGGACGAACAAATTTATAAGCTAGGAATTTCATAAATTTTGTAAAATATTTAACGTTTACGATACGTACATAATTTATTCACAAAGGCTAGAGATATAGATCGTAGTGAGCTTCAAAGACGCGCGGTAACGAACGTTACCTTTAGACAAATCAGTATGTTGAATATAGAAGTTTGTACCGATCATTGTTGGGCAAAATTTAATCAAAATATCGATTAATGATTGCATTAATTGTAAATCGCTTATGATGATTAGCAGTTGAATTAATCGTTAATTTCTATGACATCGTATTATTCACATTGAATAATCGATCGTCAGATTGATCTAATTTCCGGTGAGTTCAGTTAATCGTTAGTCCCTTGCAACAGAATGGTGATTAATTTATTCGATAATGGTTGCAAGCTATTCACGATTAAATTTGTAATCGCATCGAGTAATGGATTAATTAGCTCAGAGTAATTAGACGATTAACGCCCGACTTTGGTACCGATGTCTATCGTGTACATCAACATAAATAAATTAGCAGGAAATATATACACAATATACAATGTATGTTCGACATTGAGTCACGCTATACATTGTTTTCGTATGCAAATGCCAGGTAATACACACATACATATATACGCGCGCGCACACACATACATACACACACACATACAGACACACACACACAATCACTTTGCAATACTTAATATGTAAGAATTCTAATTAACTCAATTTCTGTATACGAATACATTACGATACGAGGCATTTTATTACAAGACAAAATATTTAATTTAAAATTTCCTGATATACACGAACTTTATGTATGCAACACTTTATATACAAAAAAAATATTACATTTTTTCATATTTATTGCATCGTTGCATCGTTGTATGATGTAAGCAACTTAGAATTTTCTTAACAAATTTAAGACTCTATATAGATGTGGCTGCAGGTCGGTTGTAAACATTAGGTAAAACCTGTTTTGGCTTCATTGTTCATGAAGTTATGAGTAATTGCCATGATTATTATTTGTGATCGTATAACTCTATTAATGTATAATAAGTACGGTTTTACAGTGAAAGAGCCAATAAGAGTAAATATATAGATATCGATTGCAGTAATACGAATAAAAATATATTTATCGACCCACTCCTGGGAAGAGACATTACGGACCAATGAACTTCCGTTACAAGTCATCTGGTTTTGTTTAGAGAATTTTTGTTTTCAATGAAAAAATTTTATAAAATTTTATATTATCTGTTTTCATCTATGAACATATACGTGTTTATGAAAGCATAATTCTTTTATCATTGCATTTGAAACACTTATCGTATGATAATAAAATGATCATTCTCATGTTTTCTATTTTAATTCCTAAAATTAAATGGTACGTTACGTAATTCAAATGCAACGCCATCTCGTGGACGTACAATGTTAACAAAAAATATGCTAACCTAGTGAAATACCCTGACTCGTCGCTAGAAACTCTTCGTTCGATAGTATTTTTTATGATTGAGTGATCAAGATGGCCGCGAAAACTTTGTAAACGGAAACGTTTATTTTGATGACTCGAAGAAAATTGCATGCCCCAATCATTAATTTCGATCAGAGTGAATCGAATCGACACCGAATAAGTTTCAATTGTCGACAAATTAAATAAATGTAGATGACAATGACTGAGGAAACACAACAGTCTGAGACAGCCGCACAAAATGAGGCACAAACTAGTTCTCCAGATGTCGGAAAAGCTAAAGATAATAAAAAAGAGAAATGCCGACCTATGACAAAGGTATTATCGATTACAACGATGCTGAGAGTATCGTCAATCGTTTAATGTTCATGTACAGTATTTCTCGTCTGCATGCAATGTTATATAGACATCATGTACGTGACAAAACGACGATGCGAGTTCTATTTTCAGCGTAAAATATTTACATGACATTCTCGTAAAAGAAATCGTATTCACGCGATGCAACTTGTACGAAGTATTGTCTCAGATTTTAAATAACAAACCATACATGATGCACAGAGCAGATATAACATTGTCATAAAATACTAGATTAGGTTTTGACATTTAGTCACAACATTTAATTTAGATTTTTGAATAAAAAGTAACAAATATTTCATTTATATTAATATAATGAATAAAAGGAAGTTCAATGATCTGGAAAAAAAATAATTCATTGCATATTTTTATTTACTTTGAATTATATTTTTAGGTAGTAATACGAAGACTTCCTCCAACTATGACACAAGATCAGTTCTTAGAGCAAGTCTCTCCTTTACCAGAGAATGACTATCTATATTTTGTGAAAGCTGACATGTCAATGGGACAATTTGCCTTTTCTCGTGCTTATATTAACTTTGCAGAGCAACAAGACATATTTATGTTCAGGGAGAAATTTGATAATTATGTATTTGTTGACTCCAAAGGCACAGAATATCCAGCAGTGGTAGAATTTGCACCTTTTCAAAGGTTGCCAAAAAAAAGAGTAGGGAAAAAGAAGGATTTAAAATGTGGCACTATAGAATCGGATCCTTATTATGTTAGTTTCTTAGAAAGTCTTAAAAATCAAGAAGCCGAGTCTAATGTAGCACAGCCAAAAACAGAGTATTCATATCAACCACAGGATAGTAAGTCATTTATCAATTACGTTATGTTTCAATATGTTTTATATATATATATATATATATATATAGATTCATATTTTGTACTTTGTTTATATAGATACACCAAAGAAAGTTACTATCACGCCACTTTTGGAACATGTAAAACAACTGAAACAGGAGAAACAACGTCTCAGAGACGAGAAACGCGAGGAACGACGGCGAAGAGATTTAGAAAGGAGACGAAAAAAGGAAGATCCCATTATATCTAAGGTGATACTATATTTTTTACTTACAATCTATTAGTTCAAATACATTTTAATTTACCTCCAAATACAGTATAGAATAAAAAAGTGTAATGTATCCTAATATATAATGAAAATTGTATACTTAAATTTTAAGCATTATTCTCTACTGTATTTGCTGATACTAATCTTTTCACCCTGCAGTCCATATGTAACATTGAAGATAACCAGACCAAGTATTCCTTCCTTTCCACTACCTCAACTGCCAAGTCGGAAGATGTATTTCTTAATCATTCTAACGAAAGTCTGAGTATACTCTATAAATGCAAAGAAGAAATCTCCAATAATAGAAATCTAATCGCAATGCCAATGGAAAAGAATGCATCGAATGTGCAGCAACAATCTTATAGAAATGAAAATACAGAAATATACATAAACTGTGTTAGAAGCATGCATCGCGTTAACGAGCATTGGCATTATAGTAATAAACATCCAAAATTATTTTACTTTTACGAGAGAAATTACAAAGAAAAAAATAATAATCGCAGGAAAAATAAATACGATCATTGGATTAATATTAAAAATAATTATATTTATAATAACGCTAAATACACGTCTCAGTACATTAGCAATAAAAATTATTTTTCTGCATTGTCAAAATCTCAATTCAGTAATTTACACAAAACTTGGAAAATGGATACACCGGTAGAAATATCAAAATCAAGAAGTTGCAGCACTGTTTTCGATTGTTCGAAAATTTATCCTTTTAAAACGATTTGCGAGAAAGGACTGCCAGCGTATCGTAAACATTCATGAAACAGGAACTGCAAATGATTAGCAGGGAAATTTACGTTATTTACCGAATGATATGAAGTTACGGGAGGGAAAGAATAATTTGTTATTTATGCGATTTAGTTAAATACTATATACATTTTCTGTTTCTTATTGTATGCAAAATTTGTATGCATTTATTAAGATACAATTAATTTACTATCATCTAGTTTGTATACATGAAATTTTGTAAGAGAAATTGTTTTTAGAAAAAAAAAGTGAAAATTGTGTTTTGATTTATTGTCATTTATTATACAATTTACTGTGATAACTACGGTCTATTGTTAAAGACATAGTAATAATTCATCGCTTAAAATAAAAATTTCGTTCTGTTATAGGTTTTAAAAAATCCAGAACTTGATAAAGAAACATGTAAAGATAATAAAGAAAATAAAGAGGAAAAAGATAAACTACCATCAAAAGATATGAAAAATCGTATTAAAAAAGAAGATAAATTACGTGAAAAAATATCTTGGGATCGAGATTCCAAACCGATAACAAAAGCGTATAGAGAAAGACTTGAAGACAGAAACAAAGACAGAGAAATAAAACATCAAAGACGGCACGATGATAAAAAAGTATATGGAAGACGCGACGAAAGGGATAATATAAAAGACGATAGAAGGAACGATGTAAAAGACGATAGAAAATGTGATTTTAAAGAGGATATTAAAGATTTTAGAGAACGAAGAATTGAAGAAAGACGGGGTAAAAGTTATGAAAAAATGAGGCAAGAAAAGAAAAGACTTGCAGAAACGAAAAAACAACATCTAGAGTTCAATATCGATGCTGAAAGTGGTATAAAATTAAAAAATGAGGAAGAGGATTCTCAGAGAAAGGAATCACAAGTTGATTTATACGAAAGTATTAAGGAGAAAGAGGAATCTATAAAAAATAACGATGATATAGACAGTAGTACAAATAAGGAAAAAGAGGAAACCAACAA
Organism: Hylaeus volcanicus; assembly: GCF_026283585.1. Lineage (NCBI taxonomy): Eukaryota > Metazoa > Arthropoda > Insecta > Hymenoptera > Colletidae > Hylaeus > Hylaeus volcanicus. The sequence continues at coordinate 6,994,699 of NC_071980.1, read as the reverse complement.
AAAAATAATGGCAGTGGAAGAGTCTGCACAGGAAACGACAGTACGTCTAATGACAACTGAAGAAACTAATAAATGTACGCAAAAGTCAAAATCTAACGAACATATCAACAAAGAAGGTAACCAGGGGAATGATCCCGAGGAGAAGAAAGATTCAAAAGTCACAAAGAGGCGTAGTTCCCTTGAAAGTGGCGGCGACGGAGGTACGGGAGATGGAAGTTGTTTAAGACGACATAAATCTTTAGACGGCGGCGATCAAAATAATCTTCAAAAGGTTGAAAACGAGGATAAAGAAAAAGACAAAAAAGATCCACGATTGGAACGTAGGATTAGAAACAAGGTACGTATTTATTTATATTGAAATATTAATAATATACTCGGTTACTTTATTTTTCATAAAATATTAACAGGATCGACCCACCATGGAAATATATCGCCCTGGAATGGGAAAATTCAGTAAACAAAGATTGGAACGAGAAAAATCTAGCAACGACGAACGAGCATCTCTTTCCCAAAGTCCTACTCCGAATCCTAATACACCCAATCTTTGTAAATCGGGAAAAGCTGGAACGGAAGTACGTTCTATGACGTTTAAACGTAGCGTTAGTCGTGATTTGGTATAACAAATACTAAGTTTTACAACTCCCATAAAACATTAGCGATACATGCGTCAAACCTGTGTTAACATACAACATTTTTACACTAGTCTTTCTCACAGCATACACTATCATACAGTGCATAATAAAATAAAGTATCCTACTTAATATCGTTAAATTCATGCATTCGTAAATTATAAAAACTCTGATTTAATATTTTTTACTGAAAAAGTGATTACAACATCTGAAGTAACCTACTTCAAATAATTATATGTAATTATACGGTAAGTTTTTGTTCGGACAATTACATTAATTTTTTGTTCGTTCAGCAATACCAATAGATGGATTAACATTCGTCATAAATTTACGAATTAAACTATTATTTATTAAATATTCCAAAACATTCAAGTTTGTAGTGAAAATAGTTCCCATCGTTTCTCTAAGATGGCACCATCGACATATTTTAATAAATTATTCTTTATTTTTTATAAATACATGGTTAATACAGTGCATGCTTTATAACACTACAATATATTAATATATATGTAAAATTTATCATTTTTATGAATAGTTATTCAATTTTAGTTGGAGGCGAGCCCTCAGGGACTGTAGCGAGCGAATATGCAACTACGGTACGGGCTTAGCAACCCCGAGGTACCCTAGCTAGATGGGGGCCAGTGGGCCCTAACAAACGTTTACAAAAAACAAGACCAACGTAAATGTAATGTACAGAGGAGGAATTATTTTCATTACAAACTTGGGCATTTTTCCACCGATGGCGCCACTGGTATTTTTACAAAATTCTCTGTTACTCGAATAAACTATAGAACTTTCTTGAGTATATTTGACTAATTCGTTGACCAATTGCTGTTTCCTTTTTATTAATTACAATTATTTATAATAATTCCTCTGAATGTTAGATAGGATGGCTTTGAACCAGATGGTACCTAAAGTTGTTCAAAACTCTGTTTATCTCGGCTATCTCAATCTTAGCCAAACACTAATCATGTAGTTTAATTCCAACCTATCATTCGTTTAAAATTACTTTAAACGGATGTACATGAATAGAAGCGTTAAAAAACCTCCACAAGGTTTTCTACATCCATCAAACACGACCATACTCAACATCGATTCTCTAGCCTTAGCCGAGGGATAGTAAGAAACTAGATAATATTAACGCAACGCAAAGATATGGTGCGGTTAATGAAAGAGATTAATTATGATTCTTTAGAGCTATACATCAATAAATCGCAATTTTAAAGTTTGGTAACTTGTCACGCGTGTCGATTTTACTAAAGAGGATTACGTTTACGACGAATTCGTCACATAGGGACCTTATCGGCGCGAAGGTTAGACAATCTGTTAATACATACGAGAGGTCAGTGCACGTCACGCAGTTATTATTCGGAGTTGAGAATTTCGTGCGAATTTATCAATCCCGTAGTGTAACAGGAAAGATTTCCTGAGACTCTCTCGCGGCAAGACATTGCGAGAAAATACGCGGAGGTCTCAGGTTTAGCGGATTCGAAGTTAAGGACTTCTCCTCGGAAGAAGTGTTTTCGCGTACTCGAAGTGGTATAACGCTGTTGTATGTAATCGTGGTATCGCATTTGAAAACTTTATTTTATTAAGAGACAGGCGTCTATTTGGCGTCTGTGAAGGGCAGACAGAGTGTGTGACAGGTTATGTCAACTGGATTGGCAGGTGCTGTTTCAAATCAGGTCAGTGTGTTGACTTGCTACCACACCGCTATTCTGCAGATACCTTTCACTGAAGACAGCCATTCTAAATTTTGTATATTTTTCCATGCAACGGAATGCAGCGGATGAAAGGACAAACCAATAATCAAGGTGAGTACTTCATGCCTCTGTGCAACCTTATTTTTTACGTGTTTCTCGATAACGCGATTTACGAAGCTCCGAAATTTTCGTTGTGAAAATCGCTATATGTGTACGTGTATTTTTTTTTATCGGCTCGTGTAGAATTTTTACGAATCTGTACTTGGCATGCATAATTCCGATCAAACTACCTCGATATCACGGTAAATTAACCGTATGTAGTTTCCTAAATAATGCAAACAATTGTTATGTATAGTCTTGACAGATATCTATATGCTTACGTATATACATATACGTAGTACATTAACCTATCGACATGCTTCATTACATTTCGGGTGTTTTCGATTGTTGATGGAAATATTAACTTATTGTTCATTTTTTTACCATAACTTCATAATTGGTTTCTTTCCACCATTTTATGGTTATTTTGTGGAAATCCCTATTTCATTACTACTACCTCTAATTTCGCAAAAATAGTAAAATTAGCAATATTGTTTTACACAATTGTTATTTATTAAAAAGAGAATGAGATCAAATATTATATTTTGTGCTGTAATTTATGTATCTGTATAAATGTAGCTGTTGAAATTATTTTCAAGTTTCTATTATTACTTAAAAAAGAAGTAAAGAAGAATTTATCGTTGGCATTTTTAAAAAGACAGTCTCTTGATTATTTTTGTACTAACATATTAATATTGTGCAATGTAATTCAGTTGATTGATGTAAATATGATTTTATTATTATTGTATGATTATTATTATTATTGTATGAGAATTAAAGTTATGCTTTATATCTATAGTGAGTCCTTAACTTATGTATGTTTATACTCACATATACAATTTTAGTTAAAATGACTTACAGTTTAATGGTTCTGTATAAACAAAAAATAAAATAACAAATCTTATTCAAACTTTATTTAATATATAGTATATATCCAAGAATTGGAGTACAACTGTGTATCTACAAATTTTCATAAGTTGAGGACTTACTGTACAATATATGATTTAATAATGAGCTACTCCAATTAAAGATTATGTTATAAAGAAAAGTACATTTAGTAGATTAATAAGACAAAATTCCATCTCTGATAGTGAGCAATGGTCCTAAAGAACACCAGCAGCAACCACAGACAGAACATGCTGGCGGAGAAGATACTGGATTTGATTCATGGAGAGGAGGCAACAATACGCATCATTCAAGTTATCCAATTGGTACTGGAGACCCGTATAGTCCTTACTATGCAGGTACTTCATTCCCTTATCAAACATTCGGTGCCGGGGATGGTACATGGTCGAATGGAACAGATCCCGTTGCATTTCTATCTGGATACGGAGGTCAAATAGGTCACGATGCATACGGCATGGATGGAATGTTCTCCGCTAGCGCGGGAGGTGGTTTTAGTACATTTGGTCAACCTGCTTTCAACTATTTTCACGGAAACGGTGATTTTAGTGCTTGGGGCACTCCGAGAAAGACGCGTTACGAAGATTATTACCAGGCACCACGTGGAAATGAGAATTATCCAACGCCTAGTAATACCGAAATTAAGACTATCGAACAGAGCGTGCAAGGCTTATCTCTCGGAAGCGGAGAAGTCCCACGACAGGATCAACAAACTACATCTAATCAATCTATAAAACCAGAGGCAAAGGAACCTAGAAAAATAACATGGGCCAGTGTTGCGAGTCAACCCGCCAAACCTGTTCCTCCTCTTTCATCTTCCCAGGGAATGAAAAAGAAGGCTGGAATGCCACCACCCCCTATTGTGCCAGGAAAGCATAATATGGATATTGGAACATGGGGCGAGGGTAAATCTTCTGTGCCTCCTCCGACAGCACCACCGCCGCCACAAGTGCAACCTCCTGTTCCGCCACCTCCGCCGTTGGTTCAAAGACAAAGACCTCCTCCTCCTCCTCCGTGTTGGAACAGACAGCCTACGACACCTCCGTCGCCTCCGCAGTCGCAAATTCACATGCCACCGCAACAGCAGCACCAACACCAGCCACAACAACAACAACACCAGCAGCAACAGCAGCATCAACAACATCAACATCAACACCCACATCCGCATCAGCACCCACATCAACACCAACATCAGCATTCACACCCACATCAGCACCAACATCAACATCCACACCCCCATCAACATCAACATCAGCATCCCCAGCAACAACAGCAACAACAGCAGCAGCAGCAACAGCAACAGCAACAACAGTTGCAACAACAACAGCAGATCACGCAAACACAACAATCGCATCCCGTATTGGACGAACTAAAAGTGAAGAATGATTATAACCCTGTAGATTTCGATCAAACCGCTCCAGGAGCTAGGTTTTTTGTAATCAAATCTTATTCGGAAGATGATATTCATAGGTCCATCAAATACGAAATTTGGTGTAGTACCGAGCATGGTAATAAGAGATTGGATCAAGCGTACAGAGAAGCCAGTCGCGAAGGTGCACCGTTATACTTGTTTTTTTCCGTGAACGGATCTGGTCATTTTTGCGGTATGGCGCAGATGGTGTCATCCGTCGATTATCAAAGTAATAGCTCCGTTTGGTCCCAAGATAAATGGAAAGGTCAATTTCGTGTACGTTGGATTTATGTAAAGGATGTTCCTAATGTACAACTTCGTCACATTAAACTAGAAAACAATGAAAATAAACCAGTAACTAATTCGAGGGATGCACAGGAAGTCCCCCACGCAAAAGGAGTGACAGTGTTGCGTATATTGCATACTTATCGGCATTCTACTAGTATCTTCGACGACTTTGGACATTACGAACGTAAGCAAGCGGAGGAAGATCAGCGTAAAGCACCAGTAAATGTTATACAGCATCATCATTCTTCCAATCACAGAAATAGAGGACACGCGGATTTACCAAGAGGGGAACATCATCTTCAACCACATTTGCATCATCAACGCAAAGTAAGTAGTAACTTTAAGACATTGTAATAAATAAAGCGAACAGAGTCATACGAACTCAACTGTGCTTTGATTCTAAATAGTGTTAAGTAATTATGTAACCAGTAGGTAAGAGTATTTGCCCAACTTGATTCGACGATACAAGCAATCCTCCTGGCTACTGGTTATGCAATTATTCGTAAAAAGGCAATATTCAATTACATAAATATTACGTTCGCTGTTATATTTTGCTTATAGGATCGAGATGGTGGTCGCGGCAAAGGCAGAGGAGGTTCGCGTCAGTAGCGATGGATACAACAAAAATTTAATACTATTCATGATAGTAATCAACGTAAAGGAAGCACGCTACGACTAATTATCGTCTTACTACTTACCTTTGCTTTCTTGGATACACAAAGGGCTTCTAATTCCTGTGACAGAACTCTCATCATTGAGACTATCTCCTTCTGTTAAATAATCAACTTGTATGATAATTAGCGTCGCGTCGACATCATAAATATTATCTACTCATAACCACTATGAAGAGGAACGTAATTCAATTTCACGGGATATTGAGTAAACTTGCTGACAGTTAAGCATATAGTGTGGTGTTGCGTGCTATTCGTCGAAAAGGTGTTTCTTAAAACGTACAAATTAAAAATGAAAGAAAAAAAAACGAGATATGGAAGAAGAAAAAACTGTAATATGTGGACTAACCCTTGTAAAATGCTTAAACTTTTGTTGATAATGAAAAAATCTATGCGAGAACAATATTGTAAGCAAGTGTCATTTAAATCAATTACCATTTTAAACTTTGATGGACATATAACCTGGTGCCTGTGGCTGAAAGGACTCACCTTTCTTTGTTAAAAAGGTGCAAGGGCTTATTACGACATTTTAAGTTTATTTGTAACAATTATGCTTGATGATTAGATAATAATAGAAATTATTGTCAACCGATTATTTTATGCATATTCTATATCTATTGCAAATTATATATAATATATGTATACATATTATATGTATATTATATATATTACCTATTATTATTCATGGACTGCAAAAACGATAAAATATTATATAACAAAAAGAATATAATACTAAAGTTACTCTATTGTAACGTCTGTGGTGATGATTATTACTGTACTACTTGATGAAAATTTCATGAGATATGACGCTTATTGTTAAAACTATCTGTTATTTTCTTTCTCTTTTAATGTTTGATACATTTTTATCGTGATTTGATTATTTTACGAATTCGAGTCGATTTTATTGAAACAGAAATTTATATTTTCATAGATTTCTCAAAACGTACAGGGTGTAAAGAAATGTTTGGTGTTGGCAACCATAGGGGTATTCTACATCTTCGGATCGATGAAGATTTGTAAAAAAGAAGTTGCCGAAAAAAATTTGACCTTGAAATTCAAGGTCAAGGACAATTTTGCGGACAACTTCATTTTACAAATCTTCATCGATCCGAAGATGTAGAATACGCCTATGCTTGCCAACACCGAACATTTCTTTACACCCTGTACAGTCAATGTAAAAAGTATTCATACAGCAACCCATTTAAAATAAATGGTTACGAATACTTCTTACACTGACTCTATATGCACGATTTCACGCTCCTTTAAAAAAATTCTTTTACCAGTAACGTCGCTAAATTTAAACAATTTTTCACAAAATATACGTAGGAAATTGAACATTAATGTAACAAAATGATTGCTTATCCGATGCGGATTTAGTGAACTATGTCGCGCTCCGTTTTTGCGTAGGGACTAGGGGTGTGCGGGATTCCCGAAAATATTCGGGATTCCCGTAAAATGTCCAGGATTCCCGAAAATGTCCGGGATTCCCGACAATGTACGGGATATAGAATAATATCTGGGATTTCCGAAAGTGTTGTTATTCTCGAAAATTTCAGCAATCCGAATGCACGGGATTTCGAAATTCCGGGAATCCCGAACATTTACGGGATCTCGAATTTCTGGGGATTCCATCCCGATCCCGGGAGGAGTTCCCGTTCCGACCGGGATCCCGTACACCCCTAGTAGGGACCCCTTTTTTGCGCCCCACCCTCTCCTCTCGCGAGTCGCGATTTTGTGCGAGCGCGGCAAGTCGTCGAATGTCCTTCACCCTAAGACTCCGGTACGGCCACCACCGGAGGACCAGCCACCCTCCCGAGATGGTTAGCCCTCCCATCGCCCTGGAGCTGCCACGGGGAACAGGACCAGGAACTGATCCTGCTTGGACGTTATGGTGGTGGCCCATCGTAAGGAGCCCCTACATCTCCTGGGTGAGGAGAGACGTGAACCGGCGACGAGAAGAGCGCGACGATGGACGAAAAATTCAATTTACGGTTAAGCCGCGAGGCGAGTAGACGTACCAAGCAAGTCCCTTTTCGCGAATTTTAAAGCCGAAAGTAGTTCTTTTTCGCGCGTGTGTGGCGTGTGGTTGCTGTCCTTCCACGCCCCCAGAGAACCAACAGGGACTGCGCCCCAAAATCTTGGACCTCGAAGCCAGCAGAGATCAGGTAGGGCCCACGCGTTGGGGTCTCATTTCTGTATGCGTGCGAATTCGCGGATCGTGTGTGCGTGTGTCCGCCAGCATGCTCCGGACTGCACTTTCCCGTCCGCGACAGGACCACCACCGGAGGCGAGAACCCTTGGAGTTTCCTCCGTTTGTTTCGCGTTTCTTCTGCGTAACTTTCGGCGGTTTGAAAACGCGCCGCGTTTCCGAAGGAAAGGGCGGCGTTATACCTTTTTTTGTTTATATCTTGATTCTAGGGCGAACTTTTTGTTTCCGAAGCCCCCGTAGAATTAAGTCGCGCCGATTCTTTTCATTTTCGCCGCCATTTTGCATAAGGAATTCCGTGTCGCGGTTCCTCTTCGGCGCGTAGTCGCCACACCTTTCTCCTTTGCGGTGTGTGTACCGCGAGGAACTTTCGGCTAATAAAAGCCTCTTTTAACGTTCGTGGATCATAGTTTTATTTCTTTCCTTTCTGACCTACCCTGAGCTCCGCTCTCCTCTAGAGCAGCCGGAAGGGCCGAGGATACGCGGACGCATGCATTTGGTACTGGCGCTCAATTCGCGGAAATTGGTTTTTGTAATATTTCACTTCAAATATGTATTGCTATGCTTCGTACTATTTCTCCGATATCTCTTTCTTTTTTCAACTACTAGCTAATTTGAAGAACATTGTATTTTGTTTCTTGAATATGAATACCATTTTTTTTTATTAAAGTAGGAGGTGATATACGATTGTTAAAGGATAATATAGATAGAACATATAGATATATTGAAACATCATTTCTATTTAAAATTTCATTTCTGTAAACATTGGGAGTACAAACAGTTCTTATAAAATATCATTATTATCTAATCGCGTGTTACAGAAATCTGTGGTGGCACCACCGTTCCTCACCAACAGAGATATATACACATTTTTTCACTTTTCTCTGCATATTCATATAATTTTACATCGAAATTATCGTAAATCAACTTTTAATTGTTGATTTGTACACTAAAAATGGACTAATATCAAGTTTTTTAAATAAATAAAAATACCGGAAAATGTGGCACCATCTCTCGACAAACTGCTCAAGCTGCTCGTGAAATAGTTTCCACCTTGCACAGGTAGATGTCGCCACTAACATGAAAAAATTCAAACCATAAATTCTCTACTTTTACCTGTATATAAATGTAATTTTACATCATAGTCATCTTAATTCAATAGTTAATTGGTGATTTGTACACTAATAGATTGATACAAAGTTTTTTAAATAAAAAAAAAAAAGAAAAATGTGGCGCCATCTCTCGTTAAACCCCTCAAGTCCGTTGTGAAATAGTTTCCACGTCGAGTCAGTAGATGTCGCCACGGAAATGCGAATATCCAATATTCTCTACGTTTCTCTGTATATAAATGTAATTTTACATTATAATTATCGTAATTCTACAGTTAATTGTTGATTTGTATGCTACTAATTGATCGATATCAAGTTTTTTAAATTTAAAAAAAAACGAAAAATGTGGCGCCATCTTTCAACAATCCCCTCAAGTTCGTTGTGAAATAGTTTCCACCACCAGCCACTAGATGTCGCTACGAAAATGGCAATACGAAAATAAAAACATGTAATTGTAGTTTTATGTATTTAGTATGCAATACACATACATTCTCTACTTTTCTCTGTATATAAATGTAATATTACATTCTAACTACCATAATTCAACTAATAATTGCCGATTAGTACACTAATAATTGTCTAATGCCTAATTTTTTAACTAAATAGGACTACCTTTTCAAACCGATGGCGTTGACCAATGTTCTACAAATTAATTGCTTAAAACATTAATTTTAGATGTTATTTACTATGTTATTTGCAACGTGCAATTACCTGAGTACTTACATTTTTATTTCTGTGCTTCTGGCTTACAAACTAACATAGGTTTAGTCTGCACCCATTCAAAATTAGTTCGATCTTCTCACCGCGAGATGGCTATAGCGTTCCCTGGTCCATAAAATTGAGGGTCAGTAACGGATACGTTTTCTTCCGAGGCCTCGGGCAAAGAATTGTATGTAAAACTAAACCTTATCAAAGGTCGGAATTTCAATTCAATCTATCCACCACTAAATGGCTATCACGATAATGATAATAGTATTAATAATAAATTAGGCAATAATTAGTCTCCTTTCGTCATCAAATTTTTTTTAATATCAATAATACAAGTGTTTATACCAATTTTTGAACAGAGTCGAGAACAACGGATTCGCAAGCTTTCGCAGCTTGTCTCGACAAGCATGATCCTACATCTTCCAGACGAGATAACTCTGATCGTTCTGCTGTTATGGGATATTCTTCTATACTAGGCTTCTTCGCCATTGTTAATTGTAATTTTTCGAGTTCCGTTTCTTCCTCAGGACTCAAAGGCTCTGGAATAATAATTCCCTTTAGGTTGCAATTTTAATAACGTAATTTAGATTATTACGTTCTTCTGTTTTCTTTTAATTATAAATAATTGAATCAAATAATCTTGTTTAATTTTATTGGATCAATTTGATGGATTCGAGATAGAAGTGATTTAAATACATTGATTTTGGAGAATATTCTAAATAATTTGTACGATTTAATGAAGTAAAATTTTGTTGTGATAAGTATCCAATGATGGAATATTTATTACAGCAAATGCAGTTTAGATTATTACTTTTATTCTCGAGTGCCGCAATTTTGTTGATCAGCGATCGACGAATTGCTTTTATTTCCTTGGTAGCTTGCCTAAGTTTCTTCAATTCTTCGTCCCGTTCGTCTTCCTTTTTCTTATTTCTTGAATGCTTTCGAGTTTTCGAGCCGCGTGAGCGTCGATTCTTTTTCAAATTTCGTTTCCTCCTGCTATTTTCCTTTTATTTCAAGTTTTCAACTATAAATATTACAACTATAAGCTACTTTTAAAAGAGGATATGAAATACTCAATTTTCGAGAAGCAACTAAAAGTTAGATATATTGTTTAAGTGATTTATTTAAATATAATTTTCCCAATTATCAATAAAGTAGATACCCTAATTACTATAAAATTGACAATTTCTCAACATCCTCCATTATTTTCATATATTTATTAATCAGCTCACGTGAACACTTAGACGCATGCCAATCAGTCGTTTTTCTTGGACTTGTTTGTATCGTTGCCATAATCTGCCACAGATTTCGGCTCCACGGAGTAGCTTGAATCTCAAATCTCGGTTGGAAAGGTTGTGAAACAAAGACACGACTTTTCCCACGTTAAAGTCGTCCTGTCCTCCACCCTGGTCACAAAGTGTTAAATGACGTTACAGTGATTCCTGTCTAAGAGACGCATGACAATTCTCACCGGTCTTTGGTATTGTTTGCCTCGTAATCCAAGTCTCGAGTCTTTTTTAATTAAAATTAAAGAATAAGGAATTTTTCACGACCTGTAGCTGAAGTTCAGACTGAAGATTTATTGCGATAAAATCAGGGTCAAGTTGGAATGCTTTTTACATAAATCACAACAAACAAAAATTATTCATATATGCTCTAAAGTAATAGTAAAATAATAACATGGAAGAATAAAGAATTCTTAGAGACCCGAAGATGAAGCTGAAGATTCGTTGAAATAATAGAATGGATAAAAATTATTCTACTACGTTTAAAAATGAATAGTGAAGTAATAACATGACAGAATAAGGAATTATCAGAGTCCTCTTCCAGGTAAAATTCTGAAGTTGCATTATTTTCATAATGAACAGCCTTGAAGATAGCCCGCTAATTGCAACAGGACAGTAATTAAATATTATGGAAGATGTAATACCAGTACCAATTCAATGAAAACACAGTCCCAATCTGTTCCATCGTGCTGGCAGCTCATAGACGCCTTCTCCACTTCTTCGGAAATCTCGGTGTACCTCATGCAATACGCCAGCACCCAGCTTCTAGGTACGCCAATCACAGGCAGGATTCGCCACACCTTTGCCGTGATGTCCTCCAACATCTTCAGCGACGTCCTGTTGCCGAAACTTGGCACTTCCGTGGCCGACAACTCTTCTCGAAAATCTTTTTCCTTGGTCACACCATCTTCATGCTGAAGTCGTCGCAGAAAATCACTATTTCGCTTGCTGGTCTTGGCCGTCTTGGATAAAGTAGGCTCGAACATAATCGTGCAAACAAAGATACATACGCCTATCGAGTGCTTCAGCATTGGACGGGAAGGTTCCTGCGAAATGTGCTATCTTAATAAAATACCTAAGACATGTTATAACTAATATTTCTTGTTCAATTCTGTCATTTATTATTACATCTGCTTTTGATTTACAATACGGATTATGTAGTAGGAAAATTATTTATATATCGAAGCATCCAAATAGGTTACTTGTAAACTCTCATTTTTTTGTATTACATTACTTGTTTTTTGGCTCACAAACTGATTATATAGCGAACATCATTTATTTATCAAAGCATTAGTGAAATAAGCAAACAAAACTCAATATCCATTTTTAATAATGGTATCAGTGAAAAACTCAGTAATTTATTTATCAAAGTATGTAATATATGTTACTTGTGGACTGTGTTTCTTTTCTATACTTTGGGGAGTTTCTATTTCCTTTCTATCATTTCAAACATTGTTTAACACTTATTCGACCATCAATCATCATTTTGAACGTGCACTACGGGTTAGGTTACTCATCATTACGAACGATCGAATCGAAAGATGCAAAGCTATTTGACGCACGAAGGTCCTGAATTTGGCAATCATTCGTTTAACTGATACCATAGAGATATTATAGATCCTTCGATTTCCTAGTTGATACATAAAATAATACATAAAAATTAGAAACTAGTACTCAGGGGCTGTAGCTGCGATTGGTGGCAGCTGCGGTACGGGTTTGGCGAACCCGAGGTACCCGAGCTTCCTTCAGGCCCGTTGGGCCTTACTATAGACTCTATAGTATAGAGGGTATTCTAGTCTACTTTAAGTTTTTCAAAATCTGATTTTCTTTCTACTTTTTACAGAACATTAAAATGAAAATAAAAAAAAAACTAGAAAGAAGTCGATATCCAAGCCGATATTCGTGATGCTCCCAATTCTTCAATTTTAAAAATTCCTAATAAATTTAAACAATAAAATACAAACGAAAACCTGGAAATCAACGCTCCGGATTACAATACCCTCTTGAAACAAATATCGATAATGACGATTCTGCAAATTGGTCGCGCTGTTTTGTAAACACCGCGTTCTGGGAACACGTTGGCCGACGACCGCAAAAGAGGATTGAAAAAATCGCAATAACAGAGGGAAAAAAGAGAGGACAATACACGTGGTTGAAACAAACGCGTACAGCGAGCAACGATAATCGCCTGGGATTTTCCCTGCGTCCCACGCAGCGCATATTTTGCCGAAGAAACGCGAGTTGACGCGTCTGTGCGTAGGTATAAATGCTGTACGAAAGGGACGACGGAGGCTGCGTCCTCTTTGAGATTGTTCTTGGAGGCCATCGAGCTTCGGAGTTATTTGAAAACTGAAGACTGACGCACTGACGACTGAAAAAAAGAAGTTTAGCGTGATTCTATTTTTCGGGAACGACATGTTTGCCAGGAACACACAGGTGAGAGGCTGTAAAAGAACGTTTATAGATGTAAAATGGCGCTGAAACTAAGTACGAGATTATTACTGAATTTATTGTTAACTGTCAGTGCTTTTCACTGAAGAACTAAAAAATTGAATTCTGACAGTCAAGAATCAAAGGAAATGAATTTGAACGAAGTTACAAAAATAGATACCACGATAAACGTTTAATTATGTAGTTTCCAATAGTTTAAATAATATTTAACCTTAATAGAGATTTTCAAAAATATTTGTCTGGCAGTCAACGTATTAAAATGTTCTTAGGGACGAATTACTTTGTTGGAAGAAATAAAAAGTGGAGTTCACTAAGATAATTTGATAATATGATAATATATACCATTGGAAAATTTTATTATCAATATTTATTTACTGTATCGGTGGTAATTTCTATGCTACAGTAGTTGAAATGACTTTTACATTAATACATATGTATATTCGTCAGTATTCTTGAAGAGATTAAACGTTGTAGGTTATCGCATATTTTTATATTACAGATTGATGGTAAACAAGGTATTATTAATAATACTCGATGCGAAGTTCCGATAACGCGAAAAATATGTTCTGAACGTATCCAGAACGCGTTATGCCAAACAAAATATTAATATAATAAAGTTAATGTCGTATATATTATAATATAATAATATTAATATTTTGCGTCGCACAAGTGAGACTTCCTGGATTCACTTAAATATAATTTATAATTTAAAACGATCATACTAATAATAATATTCCTTTAAAAAAGTAACACGTCCCTAAGAACATTTTAACGAAGAAAATTAATTATATTAACAATGATTTTAATGTATTTATGTTGTAAACGCATAAAGTTCACAGTCTAAATAATTATTTCCAACGCTAGTTGAAATATTTAATAGGAAACGTGGGTCGAATGCACAAGTCTCTCGTTCAAAATATTGCAGTTTATAAAAATATCGTTAAATGCAAATTATAAGGCGACGGTTGTGACAAAGGATCGTCCTCGTATTTCCTTCAGTCAAGTTCAGGAAGAAAGATCGTCGTGTTTGGAATAAGTAAGGTATTCCCGTGCTTAGAGTTTAAAAACACGGGCTTCGCAGACATTATTTAATTCAAATCACGGAGTTCCTTTATTCAGGCATTTTGTTGTAAAATTCGTTTCAAGGAAACCTGCCATACCTCGCGGATTTTTTGTAGCAAATGTGCCGAGGATGTCTCGAACTTGAAAATAGGAAACATTCCTGTGAGAAGGTACAATAACATGGTTAATTTGATTAGAGCAACTAGGATTATTCTTAACTTGTTAATATTCAGTGTAAACATTCATTCTTTGCTTTTACATTCACTTATTTATAACTCCAGTTTCATTCATTGCTGAATCAGTCTTGATTTGATCGGAGCAACCAGGATTATTCTTAACTTGTTAATATTCAGTGTAGGCAATCATTCTGTGGTTTTGCATTCACTTATTTATAACTCCAGTTTCATTCATTGTTGAATCGGTCTTGATTTGATCGGAGCAACCAGGATTATTCTTAACTTGTTAATATTCAGTGTAGGCAATCATTCTGTGGTTTTGCATTCATTTAATTATGACTCTAGTTTCATTCATTATTGGATTAGTTGGGACAGCTTTTTGTTAGAATAATTCAGGTATAATCCGAAGAACAGTGATCATCTTTGATTTCCGTAAAGCGAATATAATCACTTACATAATACAACGCTGACTTTCAATACATGTTTCATTCGACGTGGCTAATTGGCTGCAACAGCAACGCAACCGTCCATTTGTAGAAATAATAAAAACTGTTGTTATGGACATCCAAAGAACAAAGGAAAATTCGAAGATAGAAGGAACCCTTTTTTATTTTGAAAAGTAGCACTTTAAAATTGCTCTAGAGTTAGTCCCTCGTATAAAAAGAGAATTTTTGAAGGGTTAAAAATTCTCGTAAAAATTGTATATATTCCGTAAAATTTGTGTTTTACCAAAAATCAAAATCCTAGAGTCCCTTTGGAAATGAGAAAAAGTCAGACTTGCATCTTCGAGTTATTTCTAGCGAACGTTGAAGAAAGGGGGACCCAATTACCCCAATGATTATCGAATCAAAAACCAAGACGCAGTATCGCTTAATTGCCTTCGGAGTTACTTAAGGGGATCACTCAATTACTCATTGTACCGTTTGACCCCCTAATCATCTCGACCTGGGGAGCGTGATTCGAGGATGCACGCGCGAACAATCGTATACTTATTTTCGATTCGCTTTCTCTGGCGATGGGCCAACGTCGTAAAAGCGAAATGCACGAGTTACTCGTGACGATGCGCGATATGGGAAAATCCGGAAGCCAGCGAGAAGCGTTCGCGCGTGACATCGATACGAATGAATAACGTGAAATCACGCGAGAAACTAGACGGATCATTAAACGGACCAACTAGATGACAAGACTGCAGATCTTTATGGAAAATAAAATCTTTGCGAACGTATCTACAAAAATTGAACCTACATAGCAACTTATTTTACTCTGCAAATATTATGTAATACGAAATTTACTATCAATATTTTTTTTATTTTATTCTTGCATACTGTGCGCATTTTGTAGTTTCTTGCACGTTTAAATTTCCTGTAAATGCATAAAGATCCGCAGTCTGGTAATAATTATTGCTTATGGTTACACGTTTTAATAAATAACGAAACGGAACTACATATTCCATGTTTCTCCACGTAATTCGACGCGTCGGCCGCCCTCCGGACTCGCGCGATCGCTTGGAATTCCCTGACAATGAAGTTTTTACGACCGGGCATTTCCAGTATCGCAGAATCAACAACGACTAGTTGTGCTCGGCCTGGAAAGGATTTCGTGCTCGATGAGTAGACGCGACACCAGTCTCCACAGCGAAACAGTGGTGGGGAACCGGTCGCGGAGCCAGTTATACTCGCCAGGGCATCGCGACTCCGGCTTTTCCGTCGAGCACTCAGTTTAGCTTGGTTGCGAGCAATAAACGGACGTTTTTTCGTGATCGAGGAGATAAGTTCTGCAGATTTGGTTCGGACATGGTTCTCCAACCGGTGAGTCCCGATGAATTCTTCCTTTGGGAACCGTCGATGGCCGTCGAGTCGCGTTCTTGGGATCTCTGAAGTGTAAACAATGCTAGTTTCGTTGAGTTCAGGGAGTAATAATTCTGAGGAGGTTTGATTGATTCGTGATTCGATGGAAATTGAATAAATGAAATTTTTAATTGCGCTCTTGGGATCTCTGGAGCGCAAACAATGTTAACTTTGTTGAGTTCAGGGAGTAATACTAATGGCA
>NC_071980.1:6964865-6977938 GCF_026283585.1 Hylaeus volcanicus | reverse complement strand
CTCTAGAGTGCAAACAATGTTAACTTTGTTGAGTTCAGGGAGTAATAGTAATGGTAACGATTTTTTATTTTCTTGATCTGTTAGAAATTGAATAAACGAAATATTAAATTGCATATTGGGGATCTGTAGATTATAAATAATTTGGATGGGTTAGTTTCAGGGTGCAACGATAGTTGTTACCTCTGCTTCTTTCGCGATTTGTTAGAAATTAAACGAATAAATTGTTTGATCATCTTCTTAGGATCTGTAGAGAGTAAACAATGCCAATTCCGTTAGCCTCAGGGAACAACAACAATTGCGTGGTTCGTGACTTGTTTGAAATTAAACAAATGAAATATTATATTAAAATTATTGGGACCGTTAGAGTATGAACAATTCGATTAGTTTTTGGAATCAATATGAACGTTAGCTTGTTTAGTGATTTCTTGAAAATTAAGTAAACAGAACTTGAAGTCAAAGTACGTTCTCGAGTATAATAATTCGTTGGGATTAGGAAGCAATAAAAGTAATTCATTGTGTTGTATCAAGGTATCTCTAATGACGTGATCATCTAGTGTCACCCACGTGGGAAAGTTTTAAAAACGTTACACAACCTTTCTCAGTATTTGATACATTTGTTAAATTTGAGCTTAATTATTTTTTCCTATATTTCGAAGAATTATTCAATTCTTCTTCCAATCTGTCACCTATGGAAATCGTTTCGGTGTCACTGGAACAGATAAACACGGCAGAATTTCAAGCGTTTCTTGTAAACGTCTACGATTTACGAAGATTACGTTTGGTACGTGACCTATGGCAGAAACACAAGCCACGATGTTATCGCATTGCATGTTTTCTTCGTCCTTGGCTCATTAATTCTGCTCGATTACATTTCGAATAACAAACTAGAGAAGCTTGTTTCTAAAAATGTTTGAAATAAATTTCAAAGAACACTTCATGCACAAAATTTCATTTTAATTATCGCGCCTATCTTCTTGTAATTTTACTCAATTTCTCACATTTTCCATTGCCTACTGCATATTCATCATTTCTCTCTCGTGCTCATCTTCTCGTTTCCAACTAATCAATGTACCCTTTCGTTTTGTTTCTTTTTTTCTAATTTCTAATTTAAAAATATGACGACGCTTCCGTGCTTTATCGTCATAACGTCACCTAATGCGATTACAAACTAACAAAAACTGTAAAACGTTTCCTGGTTCGTTTCACGTCAGTCATTCCATAGAGCGTGAAGGACACCTGTGGCTTCACTGATGATTTAATCGCTTTCAAAAGGGTGACCTGGCGACAATGCAAACACGATTAAAATTTCATTCGAATTATAATTATAAAATTATAATTATAAAAGAACTAAACATCCATACACGTGACCAAGGTCGTGAAGAGATTAATAATGACATAATTTGAATACTCGACTAGTCGAATTATATTCCTTGCAAAATAATTCGCTAAATATAATTCAACTAATCAAGTATTCGAATTACATTTCTTGTAATGTGATTCAGTGAATATAATTAAAATACAG
Organism: Hylaeus volcanicus; assembly: GCF_026283585.1. Taxonomy (NCBI): domain Eukaryota; kingdom Metazoa; phylum Arthropoda; class Insecta; order Hymenoptera; family Colletidae; genus Hylaeus; species Hylaeus volcanicus. The sequence goes on along the minus strand of NC_071980.1, from coordinate 6,976,416 downwards.
GCAAATTTGACGAGTAATCGCAGACCTGCGTTTAACAAGATAATCGCTGTCGATAATTTGATTTTAACACAATTTTTGTGTAAAGCTGACGAATGGTATAGCGATTACGCACCTCGTACGTGCTTCGTTTGCTAAGTCGGACACGTACATGCACGAAGAATTTATTTGTCATGCCGCTGTTGTCTCCGATGGCATTGATGAATATTCGACATAATCTCGTGAAATGTCTGTCAGAGATGTTTCAAAAAATAACTAAATAATGGACAATTGTTTATCCTCTACTTGACGTATAGAAAATTGTAGTTTAAATTATAGAATTAAACGTTTCAAAATGAATATACATCGATTGAACCGTTGAAATTATTCTAGATTTTAAGAGTTCTACAGTTTAAATAGAAAACTTTATAAAAACGTTCGCAAAGCTAACACACGAGTAAAGCCACCGTGTAAAAGTGATCGAAGAAAGTTCCAAAGATAATTGCTGTCTAAAAGTCTCCATTAAAATACATAGTACGTAAGCGTTTTCCGTGAAAGAATACGCAATCGATAAATGAACCGTTGTCAATCGATGTACTGGAAAGTCGCACGCGAAATTACGTAAAATACGATTTGTTGTTTGCATAAGGTGATAGCAAAGCGGAATAACGAAGCGAGTTTCTCACGCGTCCGGGTCGCCCTATCAGGAACGAACGCGAAGGCGCGGTAGTTTTCTCTCGCTTTCGTCACATGGGACCCGTCACAAGTTAATTTCAGACAAGAAAGTTGGACTCTATGATGTCACGGTTTGCTCGTTTGCTTTCACCTGTCCCGATGTTTGGCTCTCCTTCGATCACGCATCGTAAAATCTTCGTCGGGGTTCGCGGCTGTGACGGCAACGCTCGCGTTGATCTTTCTTCGAAACCACTTGGACATTTTAGTCGGATGGGCTGAACAAAAACACTTTTACACTTTAGGGTCCTGTTATATTCTTATCTTTCATGGAAAAATGCTCAAACATATCTTCTATTACGATGCTTCTATTATGATTTAACTTTGTTTACATACTGTTGGAAACTGCATAATCGAACGTTTATCGTGGTATTTGTATTTGTAACTTCGAAATTCATGAATTTCGAGAAGTGTAACATGTATGATATTATTATCGATGTTTTAAATATTTTTGGGTGTATACACATTCTCATGGATTTCCCTGTATTTTTATTTCCCATAGATGCATAAACAACCGCAGTCTATTGATAACTAAAAGTCACACGGTACCCTTAACTACAAAGAAAGAACATTTTCAAACACCGAGTTACTCTAATCTCCTCGTTTGCAATTCATGGATCCGAAAAAGATTCGTCAATGCCAACATACAAGCACGAGGGACCCACTCTAATCGCACAATACCTGGTTGTAGTAATCAGAGCGTGACTCCTGCGTTGAATAAAAAATATCCCACAGAGGGATGACGTGTGTAACGATTCGCAGATATATTGCGTCGACCTCGGGCGCAGCATGATCTCGATACGTGTATAAATTACTATCAGAGGTCACGGTCGTGCCGGTGACCGAAATGGAGTCCATTGCAAAATGCTCCGAGCCACGCAAAAGCTCTTGTTGTCATGCTTCACTGTCCTTCTTTTTTGTTTTTTGTTTTATCTTTAATGGAGATAGCATCGCTTTCTCCACTTAGAGACGAGAAAGTCTTTCTGCGAAACCTTCCAACTGGCTCCGTATTTGCTCTCGCAGCGATTGATACGCTATCAGTCGAGCAATGTTTTCTTATTGGGAATTTTCATCTTCGGAAAAAAGTTTGATATATATTTTCAAATCGACTCGTTAGTTAATTTCAGTGTTCTCCTCTCAGTCCATTGCATATAATTTGTGAAAGTCTCTAACTTCGCTGTTTCTTTCTAACACACGATATTCATTCCGCTGCCACGAACAATCTTTTATTCTCCCTTCTCATTCTACCCCTAAATTATATTCTCATTCGCCAATTACTCATTATTTGAATACGGACTCCTTCGACTCGAGTCCACTTGCGTAATTACTTCACCGTTGCTTCATCTGTTTGCGTTTACCTATAACACATTGTTCCACATTCGTGGGCGACTTTAAAACCCGCGGCTCGCACTTTCGAATTTTCTTCGGTACAGTTCGTGCACGCCTGCGATTACGCACGTTCCAATCGCTGAAGAATTCGCAACTCGCAAATTCCTGAAAGATCGTCGTTTACTCGAGGGATTTCGGAACGCCGCGTAAAATTACTCCCGACATGTCTGGATGTTTTCGAAAGGTGCAATTTACCTTTGCGTAATTTACGCACACGCGCCGCGATACGTTCGACGTGAGCTCGGTCACGTTTCGTTCGCGTTTCACTTCTCGAGGGTCTTCTTTCGTGCCCGCGATCGTTCTTCTGCGTATCGGGCATAAAGTGCACGGTTGTCGTTCTTTATCGGCTGAATAGCTCGGGTTGCGAAACTTGTCGATCGAAATACTAGTCGGTGACTAATAATCGTTGAGCGAACATGTATTTTTATCTTGCGGTTCTCCGAGAAAAACAGCGCTCGAAGGCTGAGCAATCTTTACGATGAAACTGACGCAGTCCAATTTGATTTATAGCTCTCTAATACGCGGTTAACTCTGTCATATTTTGTTTTATTTAAATATTCATTGGTGGTAGTAGTTGTTCGTCTATTTGTGTTTTAAGTGTATTAAGAATTTCTGTGATTAATTTTCTGTTCGTAGCGGTCAGCATGATTGCTTCGTATTTAATTGTAGACGGAGGAAAAGTCTCCCGGGCCTATTTCTCAACTAGAGGCGCTGGCGTTCCTGTAATTCAAAGTTTGGCGCCCGCGTAACTCGATTAGTAGCGCGAAATTAAATAATGACTGTATCTATTATACGATTCTCAAACAAGTTTACGAAACACTACCTACATGAATTTTACGTAAACTATCGTGGGATAATTAACTCTCGAGTTGACGTGTCACTTGGGCTACACAATAAAATGCACAGGGTTCAATTAAAAAATTCAATATGCACTCGACACCATACAATATTTGCCTAAAACATTTATTTATATTTTGAATCATTTAGGAAGTAATTTCTGAGTATACAAACCTACTGACGTTAGACATGATATCATCATAATTAAATATATCGTGTATTATAATATCTACGTTTTATTCACCGAGGTGTTTGAATATTGCAATACGGATCAATTTTACAAATATCCTCAGTTAAACGAAAGACTCTGATTTTTAACCGATTTCGAAAAAGGAGGAGGTTACTCGATTCGACATGTGTATATATATTTTTTTGTTCTAATTTATCTCTCTTTTCAGGCACTGTCGGTGCTACCCGTGCTGTTATTGCTGGGAGGCGTTTCGACTCAATGTCTCACAGGCAATGACAGCCCCGCGATGATGAATCCCTCTTCGAAGAAGGCGTTGACCGACGCCAGATACAACTTCGCCCTCGACACCATGAAGAAAGCTGCGACGTTGGAGCAGCAGGGCAACATTTTCTTCAGTCCTCACAGTATTTACCAGGCGCTGTCCTTGGCGTACTTTGGCGCTCGTGGCACCACGGAGGAGGCCTTGAGGAAGGCTTTGAATATCCCCCATGATCTGTCCAAGGTCGACGTGCAACGATATTACAGCTTCGAGAAATCCCTCAGACAACTCAGCTCTCAGGTAGCCTTCACACAAAATTCACTAAATTACTATGATAAAATAAATAATATCGAATGTATCAGCGAATAATAAATAGTACGGTACATTAATAATTAATCGATAGCCGATCGCTGTAAGAATTGATAATTGTAGTATTTATTATTCAATAATAAATTCCGTACTCATTTATTTTATTAAGGTGACTCGTCAAGTTTTCTAATAGGAAGGTTGTCTGGAAAGTCAATGCCGATTTTTAGTACGCGGTACAGGTCTGAATATATCTGAATGGCTGAAAACAAATAACATATGTACATTCCTTAACAGGTGGAAAGGTTGTGGAACAAAATGGTACATATATAATTCAATAAATATATGTACATCAAAATTCAACTATGTCTTTGAATTTTACTTAAAAATAGGCATGAACTTTCCGGACAACCTAATATTTTTATAGAGTGAAAGGAACGTTGTCAAGTGTCGCCGCAATTATTAAGAGTTTATCTTTTTTCGTGTTTCGTTTAGAAAAACGAGACACCCGACTACGAGCTCGCGTCGGCCAACCGTTTGTGGATAACGGACAAACGTAAAGTCAGGGAGTGCATGCTGGACTTGTTCGGCGATCAGTTGGAGAAGACCGATTTCCAGACGGATCCAAACGCTGTTCGCGAGCGCATCAACGACTGGGTCAGCAACATGACGAAGGGAAACATTCGCGACATTCTTCCTCCCAACAGTATACAGGAAAACACCGATCTGGTATTGGCGAACGCTGTCTACTTCAAGGGCTTCTGGCAGAGCCAGTTCGACCCAGCCGAATCGAAGAAGGACCTTTTCTATAGTTCAGCTTCCCAAAATTCGATGGTCACGTTCATGCACCAGAAAGGAGTCTTCAATTATAGTAAGTTGATGCTGATACAAATCGTGTTAAATCGTTTCGGCTGAAGATATAGAATAACACAAAAAATAGAGCAAAATGCAGAATATGATGGCATGATATAAAAATAATACATCATAATATAGTGTAGGACAGTATAATACAGCACGATACAATGTAATGCATAACGATACAGAATAATACCGTCTTGCGTAACAGATAGTGCAGCATGAAACAGTATAGTATAGAATTATCCAGAATTAAATATAATAGTGAGCTTGTTTTGCTCTACGCTGGATCTTTAATTATGCCTCGCTCTTTCGGTGGAAATACACTTTACAGAGTTAAATTTGTCATAGAATATACGTTTTAAAATATGCCCGCGTATATCATTTATGGTGCACACGGCACGGAAAATGTTAAAATTCGCAAAGTTATTTGAATTTGAATTGACACGAGAAGAAACTGTTTCGAGCTGTTCAGCACTTGAGCAGTGCAAGAATTCGAGTTTCGGAACAAAAAGCAACCTGTGTCGCGAGAAAGAGTGCAACATAAGGGAAACGTATGGTTTTTGTAGTTCGCTTAGGTGAAAGTGGAATTAAGGCCGAGAAATTGTAGAAGTTGTTGCAAGGCTTGCTGCTAAGCGTCGCAGACAATTATTTTTAATTTATGGTAATTGAACCGAGACGCCGGGGCTAAAAATGATCGAAATCGGTGGTCACGCGTGGAATTAACAATTTAGGGCACGTCTCATTAGTCGAACACCTGCAGTGACTCACAGTCAAATTCGTATACTGTATAGCAAAATATCTTCCATGAGTTTTATCTGGTAAACAAGTTTGGGAACGACTTACGAGGGAAGTTAGGCAATCGATGCATATCGAAAAATGTGTATTTCTGCAGAAATAAAGTTCATGAGAGTAAACATACAAAAAGATACAAGGATGTTTATAAATGAATAAATATATAAATTATGAGAAATAAAATATACGTTGAAGGATATTTAAAAGACAAGATATCTTTAATTTACATTTCTGTTCTTCATCTGTATGTATAAAAATATGAATTTGATACATGATGATGAATTTGAAGAATTTTATACATATACATATATATTCAAGTAAATATTGTAATTTGTTGGAAGTATTTCCTCGGAAAATATGGTAGATATCAGTAGGTTGAAATCAATAGGGCTTTAAATTTACTTTACAGACATGTTTCTTCTATAAGAACCTAAATTCCCCCCCTAAAAAGTTGAATATTGCATTTTTAAAGATATTTAAACGAAAGAGCATAATGTTTTGCAATTTTTGTACAAAATTTCTTGCAATAAAAAGATACTTTAAAAAATGATATTACTCCAGTTGTAGGTACATATAAAAGAAAGACACGTATTTAAAGTAAATTTAAATCTATTAACCCTATTGATTTCAGATGAAAACAGTGACCTCCAGAATGTAAGCAAAACAGCCCGATGGTAACCTCCTGATATCTTCCATACTTTCCGAGGGAATACTTCCAAAAAAATTACAATATTTACTTGAATATACCTACAAAATGTTCTCAAAGTTTCGTTAAATTATATACATTTCTTTCTTGGTAAAAAAATTCATGAAAATCATTAACAAAAAAGAAACCGTAGTCCTAAACGTATTTCCTCTTAAGTGACAATTTTTGAACTAACTTAAACTCAGTAGTAGGCAGCAAAAAAGTTAACTAGTTCCTTAAAGAGATCAATATGTTTGACAAAATTTAACACGTCCAACAATGTACGCTATAACGACCGAACCCGTCGTACCTTACTCAAACGTTGATTATCGATCTAATTCAACCAAATTATCCTTTTTCACCAGTGATCTCCGAGACGCTGGGCGCGCACATATTGGAGCTTCCGTACAAGGGCGATGATATATCCATGGTCGTGATGCTTCCACCGTTCGCAACCGCGAGGGCCGTAAACGGTGCCGACGGCGACGGCATGCGTCAGCTGATCGAGCGTATGTCCACAGCGGATGGCGCATCCGAGCTTCGCGAGATCCTGAGCAACGGTATGGACCCGCGCGAGGTCGAGATCTACCTGCCGCGATTCGAGATCGAGATGGATCTTCCGATGGGACCGTTTCTTCGAGCCCTCGGCGTAGGGGAGCTGATGACCCCCGGCGCCTCCGATCTGCGAGGATTCCTCCAGGACGGAGAGAGCCCGCTCCACTTGGGCGACGCGGTGCACCGTGCCCGCATCGAAGTCACCGAGGAGGGCACAACCGCGGCCGCTGCTACAGCTCTCTTCACGTTCCGTTCTGGAAGGCCGCTCCAGCTGGCCGTTTTCAACGCCAATCATCCGTTCATGTACTTTATTTACAACAAATCGATGAAGACAGTCCTCTTCAACGGAATCTATCGCGTGCCTCCTCCTCCAAAGTCGCAGGCTTAAGACGATCTGCTGCGTGACTTTCGTCGTTGTTCCTCGCTTGTCCTCGGTGTGCATGAAACGGTGCGAATCTAAGAGGTTTGCGTATCGATGGCCTCTCGCGGGTGGAAGGAAAGTTGGTTTGCTTGCCTTGTAGAGAACTAGGTTTGGACTCCAAACTTTGGAGGCCCTCGGTTTGTTAAAGAACACCCCGGTTTTTGGGTGTGTAACGAGTAGACCGCGGATCTTATGCATTTAGGATGTAAACTAACGTAATAAATTTGTGGTAAACACGACCAAAAGGGATCTGCACTTATGCAAAATGAGACAGCTATATTAACCCCTTAAATAAATATGCCCGCGTATATGTTATCTCCCGATTTCTCTGGGCCATAGTGAACAGGAAGGCAGGAAGTCCACGAGTCAGACTCGTGGTTACTGTTTATAGCCCGAATTTCTTACGAGTCTCACTCGTCGTTCCAGTCCAAAGGGGTAATTGAGTTGGAATATTTATTCTTATGTGATATATTAGAAGATATATTCTTTGTTTATAAAAATGCAAATTTTATTGAACGATGTATTGAGTTTGTAACGTGACAAACCAAGAGGACTTTTACAATCACGATGTTATTATATTAATTGGTGGAATATATTCAACATAAATTTTCCATATTGTATGTTTCTATATTATTGTACGTCATAGATGCGTAAAATCCGCGGTAATAAGTAACGTTTGCGGTACAGGGAGCAATACTATCTTATACATAGGTAAGCCTCGATTAGTCGATCTTACTTTTCATGTACATCATTGAACGTTTGAACAGTCTAATGTAGGATTTAGAAGAAAAGCTGAGCTCGACTGGTAGATATTGCTCTTTGTACTAAAACCACTTGTAGTATCGCATCGTAAACTGATTATGAGGGCACAAAGATTGTTGAGCTACTTTTTTTTAGGTATACCTGAGGCCTGGTGCTGAGTGTGACTTGCCCTGGATGCTTGTGCATGTTCAAACGTGCGATGATTGGTTGCAGCAGTGGTTCTTAATCACTTTAGGATCACTGCACAATTAAAAAAAGATTTTTATCCCTTTCAGGTCTATGGCACAACATAGAGAAGATCTTGGCACATTTTTTAATCGCGAATAATTGTACTTATGCCTGCTGTTGTTGAATGTTTTTGACCTTCTGCTTATGATCAATAGACTGTGTTTATGCATGCATGGTATACGGTGATATGAAAATTATGTACAAAAAAAAAATATGTAAAATGTGTACAAAAATTGTTAAAGGAATTGGATGCCCGTGAATGTGATTACGAATCATTGATATGAAGTATCGGTAAGAATTCAGATGACAATTAATAAAGTCTTTTTTATTATATAAATTAAAAATCCTCGATGTTGAAACTGCCATTATGTCCCTATTGATTTCTTTTTCAGCATATTCTATCGCTATCGTGTCTGCTAGTTCGTTCCCTGGTATCCTATAGTACTATTCGTTTCGTTTTATTTATTTCTGCGCATTTATTGAATATTTTTATTCTCCATGAGTCAGTTTTTTTCTTCTAATCCTTAGATCTAATTCTGTGCATATATCGTTAGAAGTCTTAATGTCCCTGTTGATTTCTTTTTCAGTATATTCTATCGCTGTCGTGTCTGCTAGTTCGTTCCCTGGTATCCTATAGTACTATTCTTATCGTTTTATTTATTTCTGTGCATTTCTTGAATATTTTTATTCTTCATGAGTTAGTTTTTTTCTTGCTATTGTCTATGGTTGATTCCATTTATGCTTCATTCTATTGATTCTAATATATTTTCGGCTACTAAGAGCACTGATGAAACAAAAGTCATTCGCTCACTCAATCATTGCCATTGGTTAGTCCTTCGTGGGAGTTTCGTGGGTGTTTAGACCTCCCGTATCCGTCCACCTTTTGTTACATATCGTCTTCATCCAGCCTTACGTTTTCCAGAGAAAGAATCGAGACAAACACATCCGCGAACTTCAGATTTATTCGAAGCCTGGGGTTTTGGCCATCTCTTAAATCGCACACGGCTGCAACTTATCAGTTTCAAACCATTCTGAAACTAGTTGTATGCGACCGTGGATCTAATTGTAAGTGAAAACAAAGATAGTGAAGTAGGTAAAACAAAGAGCGCAAACGGTTTGCAACACTAATTTCAAATCGGTTGCGCCCGTGTGCGTTGGGCCTAACACTTTTTGGCTGCGGGGGGAAATCAGAAGTTCCCCCGTCAAGTAGCGCCGCGAGCGGCAGCGCTCGGAAGCGCCGCACGGGCCCAGGGGTCCGCGGTCCCATTCACCTACGGTCTGACGTCACCGGGGCCCGTCGAGGTCCCCGATGAACGCTCGCGCGCAGCAGCAGCAGCAGGCGACCGTTAGCCGGTAGCGTCCGCAGAACTCGATCCTCCCGGGGCAGAATCTGGCATCTGGTTGCGTCACGCGCCGATACAAGCGAACGGGCACACGGACGTTCATTCGCGAATGAACGAACGGCTCTCTCGGGCTGGCCGCGTCGAGGATCATCCGAGTCCTGTGTCTGGCAGTCCTTGACGCAGCCCTCGATCCCGCCGAGAGATGAGCAAACCCGAGATCCGTGAGAGATTCGACGCGCTTCCTCGAAGCAACGACTCTGCCTCGCCGACCAGTTTGATCGTTCTCGAACGGTATTGCGCTTACTACGGAATCTTCCTCGATCGATCTCTCCTCGAGGCTCGTTTCGCCATTTTTTTCTCCACCGCTTCTTTCCATCCCGGACAGCTTATCACCGGCCGCGTACACGTCGAGTTTTCTCGCTGTCGAGGAAGCGACGGGGAAGGTCATCTCCTTCGTCGATCGAGCGCGTTTCCGCGTCTATCAAGACGAATCGTTGTCGAACTCGTCGCTGTCTGGTCTATGAGTACACGACACCTGATACTGTCTCGAACAGGGGGCGTGGAAGTGGTTTCAAGGGGATTCCCTGGGAAATATTGACGAAACTTTTAATGGGAGTATTAGATGCAGTGGTAGCTATAACCGTAGACTTCGAATAGATCTGGAGTTTACCGATATGTTGGTCTTGTTTCCTCTTTTTAAAATCTTCCAAAGAAGGAAACGAGACGAACATATTGGCAAACTTTAGATTTATTCGAAGTCTAGGGTTTTATCCATCATTGGTTAGGTTGAGTTGTTTGAGATTCTGGACCATTGGTTAGTTTGATATAAGTATTTAACCCTTTGTACTCAGATGTTGACTTTGGACATCTTAATTCATGCAAACTTTGTTTACATTTAAGAAAAGTGGGAAAGAATGTTTGTATAAGAAAGGCAGATATATGAACGTGCTTCGTATGAAATGGAGAAATTCTTGAAGATAAACGAGGAAGCCTATGATTGTAATTCAAGTGATAGAAACTTTCAATGCACATCTGTGACGATTTCATGTATTATCGCACATTAGAATGGAATAGAATGGTATCAAATTTTGATTTTTGGCATAAATGTGTTCCTCGGTGTCAAAAGTTTTAAAAAAGATTAGTAAAAAAATTTTGCAGTGTTGTACTTTCTTAATCCAAAATGAAAGACATCGATAGAAAATGAATTTGAATACGAGAGAATCGTACGAAAAAGATTGCCGAACCTATTGCATAGGTAATCCAGGAATTTATTATTATTCAATACATTTGATGATAAATTTGTATTTTCTTTCTCTTTAAGAATATAAATTTTATTCTTAATTCCCTTACGTAAGATAAGATCTTCAGATAATGGATTGATTTATGAGGAATGGAACCTGGTTCGGTGTAATAGGTTTGCGAAATTAAACTGCAACTTCTTCCCTCTATGTAGAAGAAGAAACTACGGTCTTTGATTCGCCGCCTTTCTAGTAACTATATCTTAAGTGGCTATTTCAACGTGGCAAGATTAATCTTGTCGAATAAATTTGTCACTCGATAGGTGAACGTTCAATCGCGATAATCTTACCGGTAATTACGCGAGCATTGGCTCAATGCACACAGTCGAACTACGGTTCGGACATTTTGTTCATTAATCCACGATGATAAAGTACGCTGTTTCTGCGTTAGTATTATCGGCCGACTTTTTGGAGAATTTTATCGCAACACTTAATAGCTCTGAGTACACGAAGATATACATAAATACACTTTGAATGTATATAATTCTGTAGCTCGGTGAAGAAATACGTCGAGTCCAATATTGCAAATTTAATATTTCAAATTGCAATGATGTTTTATCGTCGAGGTATAGAATTAAAGAAGAACTAGCTTTGAACGAATTTTATGATCAGCTACTTTTCATTGTTTGGAATTCTTTCGTATGATTCCTGTTATTAGAATATAGAGATGTTGATTTTATACAGGGCATGATATAGAGCAAATTTAATACTTTAAATAGCAATGGAACAAAAAATAATTTGACTTAATATAGTCCACCTCTAAAGTACACAATTAAACAAGAACTGGACTCTGAGCAACATTGTTGAAAAATGATATAGAGACGTTGATTTGTTAATTATCCATTCAAATATATCAAATAAAATATTTTCAATAACAACGAAAGATAAAATACTCTGACTAAATATAGCTCATCGTTGAG
>NC_071980.1:6902346-6964855 GCF_026283585.1 Hylaeus volcanicus | reverse complement strand
GTTAAATGTGACATCCATGGCCTATTATTTAGCATTTAACAAGACCAAGCTAACTAGATTCAGAGAAAAGTTTCTCACCTCCGTAGTTATCTTCGATCTGTTATCTTTGATACACTCTTAAAGGTGTCGCCAAGAAAGATCCCCATGTTACGAATACCTCGTTATTGAACTTTATTCCAATACAATAAATTGTGCGTTACAAATAGTGGACATATTTTTCCTATTTCTCACTTCATCTTTAACATTTCGAGTTCTTGCAACCATAAGCGGTTTCGAGCACCATGAAATCTACACAAAGTACTATATACATATAACATAAAAATTATTTAAAGTCATTCACTATGCAAATTATCTTTGTAAAAAGAAGCGAGATACCTCGTTAGCGCGAGCATGATTTCTGTCCCCGTCGTCCTTGCGCCACGGAAATCGGTACGATTCCCGCGCAAAGACACGTGACACCGTCCCTCGTGTTTTTCGCAGCGGCGATTTCTGGGTTACCGATCCCTCGGAGGGATTAATAAAACGAACCCCGACAGGTGAGGCCGTTTATGAGCGATCTCGCGCGATCACGCTGTCCAGATAACGCTCAATTTGAAAAAGCATCCGCTCTAACGCGATCGCCGGGATAAAATTCTAACGGAGCCTCGGCGTTGATCGGCGCAACCTTGACAGTCTCGGTAAACGTGGAAACATTGTTAAGGTTTCCCTGGATACTTTCACTTTCCTTCCTCCTTTTTCGCGGCAAGTGCACGAGCCCGTTGCAAAGATCGGCCGCGTACACGTGCCTTCCACGCTTAGACGGTCTAACGGTAAATTCCAGCGATTTCGTTTACATCGAAATCATACCGGCTCCTCCGAGCCGTTACTGACCCTCCTGCTCGCATGCCACAGGGTGTTCCCCGTATCTTCGATCGCTATCGACGATTAGCAGTTCCCCCGGTCTCGTTAACAGGCCAGCCAGCAATCAATTTTCAACGTTCATTTAACCCCAGATATGGGCAAAATTCTCGCGTAGGGAAAAAATTACGGTTAATGAATAAAAGATAAGACTCGTGCCGTTATTTCGTCGATGATCATTCCATGGAATTGTGTCGCTGGATCAATGAAGGGGTATCGGAGTAACTGTTCAATCGGAATACAAAGGAATGTTGAACGCATTCGCGACCGCCTACGTGGATTCACCTCGCTTCAAATTCTATTCCTGGTTATGAAAAAATTGCGAAAATCTTTTTATTTTATACGGTACATGTTTACAATCCTGATATGTCGAAATATATTTTTGTAATTTTTATCGTCGGCGTAACGAAGTCATAGGGACCCCTGTAAGAGGAAATGTGAGGTGCAATGGAGAGAACAAATCGCGAGAGTATCTCTGTTTCAAACGATAAGTTTTCTATTACCTGGCTTGCCTACACTATCTATATAATCTCTTTGTGATCAACATATGTACGTCAGCGATTGTTCTCCACTTCGTATCGAACAGATAGGTTTCAACGTTATCAAAACTGGTTTCCTTCTATGTCAAAACTATCGTATCTATGATCACAGTACTTGGATCTTAAAAGTATATACTTAAAAGAATATACAATATTAAATTGAAACAGCATGTCAACCCCGATTTAAAGACGAAGATTGCTTTGGTTTGTGTGCATTCTCTCAAAGCAAAAGAAAATCCATTCAAAATTCTTGCCACAAGAGGAACACGTTAACACGTTGACTACCAGACTAATTGCAATCGTGCAAATTTCTGCGAGCCTAAAATTTGTTTACATACAATCAGAAATGATACAAACCAACAATTGTGGCAATACTTATTATTGCAACATTTCTAAAATTTTTTATATTTATTAATCCTATCCAGATTCATCTTTTTTTTTAACAGCCATCCTTCAGAATTAATGTATTTAATCGCTCGGTGAAAATCCTCGTCACCCATATGCGAGCGACGCGTCAACAGCGTCAGTGAACGCGTTAAGGAGTTTAATTATCGTTGCGAAGCACTTCGAAACTATCCACATCATCGGTCCCACAGCTGACCCAGAGTTTCCGATGGAATTCCTCCCGCCTCTCGCGGGTTTCCTTGCGGAGTCGAAATTCTAGCGTGTCGAGATATCGTATTCACGAGCAGCGTATATTAATGGACGCGCGGCCACGGGTGCTACGCTGTTGCACGTGCAACGCATAAACCACTTCCTTGACAAGACCCAGTTTCGACGTCTTTCGCGTACGTCGGTGCTTAATTATACCGAAGGAGCACTTACACGACCGCGGGAACGACATGGTGAGGGAAACGGAAAAAAGAACGCGACTCCTTTTCGCCTTATTTTCGTGCTATCGATAATTGGTGTCGGTGATTTTTGCGACAGGTAGTTATACAGAAAAAGGGTGCTCGACACTTTTGAAATACGCGATCGAATTCATTATTCTAAGTAACGTTGGAGACGTTTAATTTTCGAGATACTCGTTAAAGAACTTTCGATAATATCAGATTGCATTCGGCCTATTGTCGGTTGCTGGATAGTTGGCGAGCCAACCCAATTGCCTCTACTCGCACGCATTTTTGGTATTGGCAAAACAAAGACTAAAGATCGATTCAGACTATACGACACGGACCGTCACGCTCCGACAACGACACGTACCGGCACCGACGCGACAAAACATTAAAATACGCGTTTTAATGGAACTATTCACACTTAACAGACACCGACCTGAACGTTCCGTCAACGGGAATAGCGTGAATAGTTCCATTAAAACGCGTGTTTTAATGTTTTGTCGTGTCGGTGTCGGTACGTGTCGTTGCCGGAACGTGTCGTACAGTCTGAATCGACCTTAAGGCTGATCGCACACGGCGCAACCGATTTGAAATTAGTGTTGCAAACCGTTTGCGGTCTTTGTTCTACCCACTCTACTATCTTTGTTTTACCTAGATCCACGGTCGCATGCAACTACTATTCAAACCAGTTTGAAACTGATCGGTTGCGTCCGTGTGCGATGGGCCTAAGATTTGATCCTCGACTCTCTCTTTTCAAAGATACCAGCGGACTCGTGCTTCGATAGTTTTTGTGTCGCACACTAGGATATCCCGTTAGCGAAATACCCTGATTCTGTTGCTCTCGAGTACTAAATACTTAGACCTCGGTGTCCGTGGAGTAGACAGGTCGGTATGTGCCAAAGAACGATTACGAGGCGGTCCAAGGGAGCCAGCCGTGCGCGTCAAAAAGTCTTTGTCGCAGTTCCCCGAGTCGGCCGACTGTTTTTTATTCCTACACGTCGTTGTCCGTTCGCGTAACTTCCAGGAATCCCCCGCGAACGACAATTACTCGTTCGCGGGGCTGCGAGAAAAAAAAGGAAAAAAGAAAACGTGACCGACGGCGAGTACTTTCCAAATTGAATTACAACCCAGATACGAGCGAGGCTGATCCGCGCGAGGAGGCGCAATTAGACGGCTGAATTCGTTCGATCTGGGAAAAAGCGACGTCGCGCGAGGCGTTTAATGGACCGGCTAGCGTTCGTTGGAAAAGAATCGTATTACGAAGAATGAATTACGAGCTCACGAGAGGCGAATCCGTTCCGTTGGAACGGAATTACGATCGGTGGCTCGGTGCATTAATTTGCTGAACTATGAGACATGAATCACGCGAGAGAGGGGGGGGCGGGCGATAAGCTGCTTTGGTCTTGGAACGAACGACAGGGGAACAGGTATTAATTGGATGCTGCGGAGACTTTACTGTGTTTTGGAAGAGAAATTTGGTGATATTGGTGTGTTACTTCTAAGTTGTGGCACGTATAAGAATGAAATTTGTATGAAAAAATGAGAAGAAGAAATGTGTGGTTTAATATATTTTATGGTTATTTAATTCTTCTTTGTTCAATCTTTATTGTCTTGGTTATTGTACAGATAAATGATAATTGGACATTTCATACTTTATTCTAATGCTTTCTTAAGTGATTTTAATTGTAGATCGAAGAAGTATGTTGTTTCCAGGTTACCAAGAAAATTAGGTAGCCAGGGAATCATTAGATAGACGAGGCACGTTAATTTTAGATTCAATGACATAACAATGGTAGGATGCATTAGGAAAAATTACAAAAATTTGTGAGAATTAATTGCTCGGTAACTCTGGAGCTTCCAAGTCTAATTTCTTTCTATTTATATCTATTATATTTCTATGATAAACACAAACATTTAAAATTCTATAATAATTAGAATTGTCTCCTTTACTTTCGTAACGTAGGTTACGTACTTACACATGTTCCATCACCCAGTTTACCAATTTTACTAACACTCGCTGTTCCTTCAGGTTTTCCAAACTCACCGAGAGTTTCGAAGCTGCATCCAAGACTCTCTCGTGCTTCCACGCGGCCACTTCACTCTGCAGCGGGTGAAAAAAAGTAACTAACGAGCGGAATTACCATACACGTTTTTCAGAGGTACATGCAGCACCAGGATGGAACAACGGATATCGTTTCTTTAACGGTTGAGTTGCAACGCGCTGCTCATCCTCGAGACGTTGCATCGCGATAAGAGAAACAAGGTTGATTTCCACGGCCAAGTTGCAACTGGGTTATTTACTCATAGTTCCGTTTTCAGATAATCGCTGCATCGTCTTTACGGCATCGCGTTGAACGCCCATTAGAATACCCACCGAAGTCTGACAGCTTCTCATAAAATCGAACGAGAACGTTGGAAACGAGGTGTGTACCGTCGTATGGTGCTCAGAAACCGACCACATTACAGATAACGTTATTGGAAACACGATTTCAAACGTTATCGGCATTCAAAGTAATTTCGTAACTTTATTTATTTTATCCGCGTTTAATGTCTTTATCGCGCAATTATGCGATACTACATGTTCAGTGATTGAGAAGCTTGGCTGATGTGCTTCTGTTAAACGCTGATAAATGAGATAGGAATGGGATGGTTTACTTCGCGAGATTGCTTTTAATATAATTCCGCAGGTATTTGAGTTAAGAGGTCATGCGCGGTCACGAAGCCGAAAGAACACGATATTTGTGATTTTTTTATTCAAACATCTAAAGACATTTTTACAAAAACTGTCGGTGTTCTTAAAAAATTAACGTAAGATCGGAAAATGTTTTCACATTTTCTCGATTAACCCATTCACTGTCAACTTCGAGATGTCTCGTAGTTCAAATTAATTGCGATTCCTCGAGGGATAAGTTTACAGCCTTTTGAGTAGTGAATTATTGCAAAAGAAGATCGTATATTTTCCTTTTCAAAGCATCAAATTTAATACCACTTTTTATTATGACAATAACAACCTAGATTACTCGTCTGTATTAAATCTTGGCGCCCAAGGCAAAACGGTTTAAATTTGCCTGGTAGTGAATGGATCAAACCCATCTGTTCTAGCAAATGGCGTTCCATCTGAGGCGATGAATTGAAGGGCGTTTCTGGTTCCTCTCGAGGAACAAGGTGAGCCATTTTTTACCAGGAATGTCATTATTTTTAAAGAGGAGGTCGACATTGGCCACTTTCCTTTGCTGACGAAACCTTGACAAAATCCAAGGATTCCAATCGCGATAAAATTTAATTCAATCTTTAATTTTGAGAAAATTATCGAAGAAAAACAAATTGGGGGTTCGACTTCGGTCACCTTCCTCTAGTAAAATAAGGTCTTTCGATCGTCCGCCATTTTATGGCTCTCGCCGATCCCAGCTGGGTTCATTTATAGTTTCGTCGGTAATTGCGCGATACGTGATCGATAAATCATCGAAAGCCACGGCTTAATTGGCCCCGGCCAGATGGGAAAGAAATGATTATTGTCAACCGCGGAGTGGACGTAACCGTCCGCGGAATGCTTTAATAACTTCTTCGCGGCCCATTGTGCCTGATTCCCGTTACGCTAATTACAGCAAGCGTAGTAAAATCGTGGCCCCGGCATTAAACGGAATTAAAATTCAATATTCACCGTTCCATTAACTCGCGATGCGCAATCACGGGGCCTCGCTACCGCTCGCTAAAATAATTACCGCCTCTCCGCGTATTTATTACGAAGACAATATCCGGAATAACGGTGGTTACGATGGATCGACGAGATCGGCGCGAACTTCGACGCCTTAACGGACAACATAGGAGGGAATACGCGACACATCCGATTTGTCTTCGTTACATATCGCTGTGAGACCGATTAATACAGACCACTATCTCCTTTCTCAAATTAGAGCCGCGACGTGCTACCGTATCGAGCCTGGGCTCCGGCTCGATCGGATGAAAAATCGACTTTCTTGTTAAGCCTGCGATGACTTATGGCGAGCTTCGTATCCGTACAGTCCTCGAAATTCAATTTTATCGGGATTACCCCGAACGATGGCGTAGCGGTGATTGTGAATTATAAACGTGGACCATTTTTCTTAATTTTATTACCTCCTAATAGATCCTCGAATATAAATAGCATCAGGTTTTAATTGAATGGATTTTTCCTGGGTACGAAAGGAAAATAATCTTGAACCAAATTTTTTTTTTAGCAAACCGTAGTCTTGAATCATAAATGTAAACTATATATTTTTTTTACTTTAATGCAATATATGCACATATTTTATAAATTCGAAAAACCATGAAACTATCTTTTATGATTTTCTTCTGACATTTATCAAAACGTGAGAAAAGGAATTAACTTTGTTTTGCCATTTCGTAAAAATTGTTTCGCGTGTTATCCGACCCACTGCACGTTTCCGCAATTGGAAAAAAGCTGCTATTAAGCTACTTAAAAGGTACGTTTAGTGTTAAATCAAACTTCTTAACAAAGAGCCATAAAACCGCAATAATACATACACTCTGCGTACCTTTTCCATATTTTCCACGAGCATTAAGCATCCGTGAACCACGACCGCATAAAATTCACGGTCCAGTTATTACGGATAGGAAAAATACAGTGAAATGTCTCGTACGCCTATACATTTTCCCGAAGAAGACACCTCTGGTACTCTTTCATTACGCCTAAGAACCTTTCCTAATATCCTCGGCTCGTTTTAGGATATTCGTTTGTCACTCTTGACCGGGCTCGTTTAAAAAAAAAAAAAGAAAAACCAACGCCAGCTTTATCTACATCAAAAACAGTTAACAGAAGCATAGGCAGCGTCGTTATCCACGCGAAAGCGTATGGACAGTGATTAATGCGTGTTAACGTTCCGCTGGTGGATCCTTACGGATATGGACGTATCAGCCAGAACCGTCTATTCTGTGCTCTCTTGAACAAATGGGCGTGGAAAAAAGAGAATCACGATCGAAGGCGGGACTCCGGTTGGTCGGATGGTAAAACGAGTCGTTTTCTGAAACCTATGCTCCGGAAATAATTTATCATGAGAAAATCAAAGCCACTGTCATTTATATATTTATTTTAATTATAAACACGTGTAATCAGAATTAATTTCAGATTACTGCTGAGAATGTTAGACTTTGGTGTTTAGACAATGTCGAATGTTGTAGCCAGGTGTAATAGAAACTCAAGCAGTCGTAAGATTGTGAAGTGTAACACTTTGAATACAAAGGTTGAATCACGTCCTGTGAATTATGATGCACTCATTTTACCGGATCTGCATTGTGCGATTTTGCTAGTTCACCTTCAACTCGGACTAGACGCGATAGCGAATAGCGGCGGCACGCTCTCACGATCAAATAATTTGTAGTAATTTTGTCCTACTTTTAAAAATTCGAGCAAAATAATAAGAACGGCAGATTTTAATAACGTAATAGTCGTTAATGAACGATTAATTTTCGTAGTAGGATCGTACAAGAATTTATATTATAAAGGGAATTGTTGACTATCGCGCTCTTCATAACGAAACGCAGAAAATGTCGATCGAAACCAGTGTCAGTAAAAATTGGCGTCATTTCCACGGGACTCTTTAACCCTTTGCACTCGACAGATGTCTTTCAGTCACCGCTAGGTTTTCTTTAGGTTTAATTTCTTTGGAACTCGAAGTGAATGATTGTCGTTGAGGCAAAGGTGACCTAACTCTCAAATCTCAAATTAGAGACTTCATTTCCGAAGTCAATATAATCTTAGAAAAAAAAAAGCCTCGAGTACAAAGGGTTAGTTCAGTTTGCCTCTATATTTCGTTACGATCGATCCAATTCCAACATTAAAATACCCGCGCCACGTCAACGACGAATATTTACACTCGATCGTCATCCGGTGATTTCATAAATCCCTGTTTGCTGGTCCGTGTTCTCACCTGTTCGAAGCCGGAGCACGAATATTATCGTGGCGTTGTCGTGTTTCTAGATTCTTAAGATAACGGCCGGTTTTTGTTCGCGCCGGGGCTGATTTGCATTCTGAGCAGAAACCGTGATACGCCGCGACAAGCTTCGACGGCCATTTATCTGTTCGGGGCGCTGAGCTCCCGATCAGGCGTAATCCCGCGCTCCGCTCGGTACGGTGCACCCGTAATTACGTTTGCGGCCGGCGCTGCGCGCATACGTGCCGGTTTGTCAATTTTTAACGTAACGTAATTATACGCCTGTAGCCGGAGCGCGACCAATCTAATGTTACATTTAGCCTGGACAGCCTTCCACTCGCGCTGAACGAGCCCGCACGTCCACGGGAAACCTTGATCCGATATATCGCAACACTCGTTGGCCGCGTATGCTCTGCTCTTATCTCGCTGGTATTAATTCGATAACGGAATCGGGGCGAAACATCTGGCTACGTGGCTCTTGGCCATTTTTGCGCGATTTTTAGCACGTTGTTTGCCACGTCGCCCGGAAATGGGTGACAGGACTTTTTAATTAGGTACCTCAACAATTTATTCTAAGGGCTAAGTGTCAATGAAAGGAAATTTTGATAGAATTTATAAATTTTCAAGGAGAATACAAAACTAAGTAACGCGACAAATGTTAGACTTTATAGTTTAGTTTTGTTCGAGATGAAATTTTAACCCTGTAGACAGTTCCGTGTGAATCAGTCTGACAGTCAACGCGTTAAAAATTCCTGTGTCTCTTCCAATTATCGGTTTCCCACCGGAGCTATTTTTAATATCGCTGCTAATAAATATTTCTCAAAAACAAATCGCGTTACTGTTATGACACACCTTGTGTCTCCGCAACAGGATAACAACGAAGCGAGCGCGGCAGCGGTCTCGTGTACCTCATGCGCGTCCGCTCGAGACATTATCAGTCTCATCGGATCGCGAAACAAGCGCGAGTACGTAAATGAACGTGCAATTATAAAAACGACAGCGGATTTACTCCGGAGCGTGTATAAGCCGGCTATCATTAGCGGAACAGCTGTTGAAGGTATAAACCATTCGCTTATCGTTAAACGCCATACGCGCGCGTTTTGCTCGACCGTTTAGCGTTCATTATCGGCCCTATTATCTTGATGTTTGTTCTTCGCTTTCCGTTTGAACAATTTCTCGACAGCGGCGTCGGTTTTTTTACGCCCCGGAATACGATAATCATGTTACTACGCATATCTCCGAGCGCTGGTATCGCGCCCATCGAACCGCAACCGTCGGCGGTTTCTCGAAAAACAGCAACCAATGATGCTTCAAATAGTGATGCAAACTTCGATGTCTTTGTTCCGGCGCATTTATGTTTGCTAAGTAAGTCTGCGGATTCTGTATAGTGAATTTAACCTCATTAACGCGTTGACCGCCAGACTAATACTCTTGAAAGTTCCTTCTGCGGTCATATTTTGTTTACAGACTATTGGAAACAGCGTAATCAAACATTTATTCTAGTATTTATTTTTGTACAAACTTTTTAGGTTTAGGATTACATTTCGCATAAAATGTAAGAAATTTAAAAATACGATAATTTTATGTAATGCAAGAAAACAAAATTTCAGAAAATACGTATCTCGTAGTTTGATCTGTAGTTTAAATACACAAATTGTCGTATATATAAGTAACACTTTCAACTTTTTATCTCGAGGTCTCGATTTGTCACGACTGTTTCAAGTCAAATTTTGTAAAATCTCGAAAGGACTTGTAACGTTTATAGACGAGAGCAATATCGCCTTAGTCTTGTACGGATAACAGAACACGTTGCCCCTACGAAGCTCATTCGCTTAATAAATTAAATAAGTGCATAAAATAATCATTAACTGCGGTATAGGTAATTATCGATAAGCAAGTAAACGTACGAATAACATGAAACATGTTTGAGAGTTTAACATATAACAAGGAAATTGCTTATCTCATTCTCCCGATTTTTACCGCTAACAAATGTTATTTAAATATACATCATGCTGAATATTATCTATTTTGAATGACTTAAAGCTAGATTGACTGGTACGTGACGCGCATCTCCCGAAGAAATAATTATACGTTTCACTGTATATATCTGCCACTTATCGACTTCGGTTATCCAACTTCCGATTACACGATCGCGATAACTTCTTTTTTGACCTAGAATGCCTTTCGTTTTATTCGTGGCTAAAATAATCTTCAAACTCATCATAAAAAAGAAAAATAATTGTATCGAGAATGCATTTAAAAATTAAGGGGGTACTCTTCTTTTTTTAATTGAAATATAGTTTCTTTTGGTTAATATCCTTGTTCCTTAAGGTCTTTAAAATATTTCTATTAAATTATATTAAAAAGACTTCACGCGAAGAACGCTCCACGCGTTGAAATCTCCACGCGAAGAACGCTCCACGCGTTGAAATCTCCACGCGAAGAACGCTCCACGCGTTGAAATCTCCACGCGAAGAACGCTCCACGCATTGAAATCTCCGCTACGCGTTTCTATTAATATTGCGTTCAGGATCGCGTGACACAAAACTCAGTGGCATTTATGATGCGATACTTCACAAATCTGTTACAGATACCGCCACGGATCTAACTACAATCTATTTTATCGTAAATGTTCACATCTAAAATCATTTGAAAAAGAAATTGTCAAACCAAGTAAACGAAACGCCAAGACCACCAGGATCGATACATCACGCTTCCTTATTCCAGAAGTTTATTTCGTACTCCAGCTCATGTTTGCACCGGAGAGACCTCTGCATTCTGGTGCCTGCGCAAGCTATCGGTCGAACAAAGGATGCGCCACGCCGTTAAAAAAGAAAGATAGTGTCCCGGAGGTCCACGCGCGCGATGGTCGGAAGAAAGTGACCGAGAAGCATATAATATCTGCTACCGTTCGCAAAAAGCAGCCCGTCGACAGGTTTTCGGAGCCAGCAACCGTGCAACGGACAACGAGGGACGACGCGCAGGTGGGAGATATCCTCCTCTGTTCTCTGCGCACCTGGCCAAGCGCCTTCTCGATCCAGGAATCTCCACGAGGCGATCATCGGGATCCTCGCGGACGTTAATAAATGTCGTAAACACTTGGTCGCGAAGTGCATCCATTATCCACGCTTAATACCGACCCTCCTGGCTCCGTGGACGGATATTGAAATCGACAGTGCCTGGACACGGTGTAATGCGCGTTTAACAGAGCGCTGAAATTGCTGGTTACGCGCGAAAAGGGTCCACCGCGTGATTTATTACCTTCGCCGTCGTTTTCGGAGCATCTACGGCTTTTGCGCGAGACGGCCTGCGCGTTTTCGAGCTGAGAATAGACAGGTCGCCGTCGAGGAACGATTCCGTTGGCTTCTGGAGCCTGGAGACCTAGTGGAGACTTCAGACACAGTCACAACGATTTTTGGTGTAAATGGTAATTGGGTTTTTTAAGCTTTTCGGCGCTCTGCGCGAGTATTGAGTTAACGAGTTAATTCGTCTTGAGCTCTTTTCTATTTAAAATGCTCATGCGATTTAACTCGTCTTGACCACGACAAGAACAAAATAATTTGACGAGTATACTCGCGCAGAGCACCGAAAAGGTTAACGCAGTATTGGTCATGTCTTAATATGATCATTTTAGGAAGATATCTTGAACATTCACAAAATAGGGAAGATTCATCTGTGATCTCTAGTGAGGTTCCTTCACCTACCTCCCTTTTAGATTGTCGGTCAAGTGTTAAGAACATTCAAAAATATATCGAATCGCCAATTCCCAATCCGACTTCACCTTCCTAGTCCGGAATACAACACATCTCGCAACCTATCAGTTCTATCTCCCTAAATTCTTCGCGTAAATCCTGCCTACGATACGACCTGTGACTTCTATATTCCACAATGCCACCGACTATCAAGAGCCGTGGACGTGACGTATCGCCAACTACGCGAACCGTAACACGCAACGCGGCTCGTTCGAAGCCGAAAGAAACCTACGCGACCGGGCGGTATAAATTCTAATATAATTATAAAAGAGACGACAAATCACCGGCCATTACGGGGCTAGCGCAGAATTTACGATAGGCTGACCCCACCGTTTGCCCGATTGCCCGCGGATTGCGAGGTCAGCGACCATAATAATGGTAGGAAACCGCGGCAGAGACCAGAGAGAAACGTTCGGGGAAAGAAGGGCGTGCTCCGTGTGTTTCCATCCAGACTTGTCGGGTTGCCTAATTGAGAAATAACAGTCGACCTTTTTGCCGGTCGCCTCGCAGCCCCCTAATTTCATTTCGCTTGTCGATGGTCTGCCTCCTGCCTGCTCTTGCGTAAGACTTCATTTTGTCCTGGGACGAATGCTGAGAGACGCTTTACTACATTTGCATGTCTTGTAACGTTACGATGGTGTAACATTATGATATACATCGAACGTTGTACCAGTAATGGGTTTATAATAGAGACTGGTTAGCGATGGTTTTATTCAGATTTACGAGCTTTCTATTCAGGTCAATTTCATATCGTATGTATAATATTTGCTAAGTACGTTTAGATCGGTGTTTCTAAAATGTTTATTTTCCTCTCCTCTTACCATATTTAAATTTAAATATTTAAAAATGGAAGTGTTAACTAAAGAAATTTAAATGACAAGCTTTAGGAAGAAATCGCTAGGAAATTATCGAACAAACACAGTTAGTACATTTTCGATACATATAATGGAAAACCGAAATTCGAATACAAAATAATTTCAACTAGTCGACTGCCAGAATAATAATTATGAAAATTTCTACGAGCCTAAATTTTGTTTCCATACAATTAGAAACGATGTAATGATCTAATCGAACCTATAATTTAATTTAGAGTATATTCAACATTCATTGTGTATATTTATTCTATATTTTTAATATTACTACGTCGTAAATGCATAAATCCACCGAAATAAAATATTTGTTGCGTGGCCTGCCAACTCAACATATTTCTCCAGAATAATTAATTACAATGACCACACCCTTCGTCCTTGTAAAGTAAAACTGATCAGTCATTTTTAGACATTGGAATATAACTTTCCTTAATTTCTGATCGAAGGGTCTGCTCGCTTGGATCATTCAACATCGCCCGTTAGGAATCAAGGCGCGACTAAAATTGTTTACATTCCACCCTCGTTACAGGACATGGATTGACGGGCGAGCGACCCGGCCGTTGCGCTACCAACAGATTATTCCACATTTTTAACGTTCGTTTTCTCAATTAAGTCGCCGCTGTCCACCGTTTGCCGATCAGACTCTGCCTTTCCATACGCGTCGCACACGCCCATCGTTGGGCGAGCGTTTCGCCCTCGTTTCGTTCTCATTTATTACCATTATTGTTATTGCGGCCATAATCTCCGTCAGTCGGCGAGATATCGTCGCAGGGACAGTCTCGGTCAGACTCGGCGTCGGTGGATAATGGTCTGTGACTTCTCGCGCTTTTTACGATGCAAATTGCGCGAATTCTATTCTCCTCCGCTTCGCTCGCTCGTTCGATCTCCGGTCTCCGTTCTAACCGTTTCTTCGCGGTCGCTCTTGGTCCCATTGTCTCGCTCTATCCGTGCATTTTCTCTTTCCCTCTCCGATTCCGTGAGCACGTACGATCGTACGATCGTGCTCGAGGGAAAAGAAAGATCGGGCCCGATCGCAACGTAAAAAAAGCGCGTCATGCAACCGTCGATCTCGTATCTGTCCGCAGATAACATCGAATTCCTATGGCGGGGCTCACCCACTCTCCAGCGGCAGGCCAGCCAACCTACGAACTACAAATAAACGCCGCCGTTAACGTTTACCCATAAATCAATTTAATCGTGCGTACGGAACGATAACCATCGACCTGGCTCTAATGTAATCGTCCCAACGGGCCGCGCGCGCCATTTTCTTTAACCACGGTGTCGATAACCAAATGTTAGGTCTGATGATTTGTTAGTTGACGCGGACAGAGTAACGTCCGGAACGCTATCTAAAAAAATGTATTGTATTTCTAAAAGCGCCTAAAACCGAGTTTATAAAAGAAATTCGTAAAGACATGCTAAAATGCTGCCCTCAGGGGCTGTAGCTATGTTTTTTTAGTAGCTACAGTACGGGTTTAGCGATCCCGAGGTACCCGAGCTGTAGGATGGTCAGTGTGCACCGGTAGATGTGTAAAGGAATGTAAGAGATACTGTAAAAGGTATTAACCCTTTGCACTCGAGAGGTGGCTCTCATTAGGTTGACGCAGCAAATCTACAATATTTAATGTTTCTTTAGGTTTAATTTCTTTGGAACTCTCAGTGTCGATAAAATGAGGGTCGGTGAGGTAACGGTGACCTTATTCTCAAATCTAGATAGCTTAAAATTCATAGGAATAAAATGCCAAGAAACATCTCGAGTTACTGACAGATACCAGAAAAAAGGCCTCGAGTGCAAAGGGTTTAAACAATGGAGCAACGAATGCTATAAGAATCTTAAGAAGAGCGACTATGTAAAACAACAAAATAATTCTATCAGCTATCCTGCAAAGCAATGTCGTTTCTCTTACATTAAATCGATACCGCGCTTTAAATGAAGTAAAGCAATGCAAAAGTGCATAATCGCCGCGAGTAAGCCGGAATTTGAACATCAACGTCGAGGTTCGTTCGTCCCGCGATTATTGAATTGCGCAAACGCGAAGAGTCGACCGTGTGATTTTCTTCGCGTCGTTCGATTATTGCGCGGACAAAAAATAAATGATCGATAAGCCGAGGCGGGGTCCGAGTCGCGTAATCACGAAACCTGGACACACGACACGCTTTAAGAGCCGTGTATCGAGGTGTAATATTTTCTTCTTTTTTCTTTCTTTTTTTTTTTTCTTTCATCGTCGAGCACTTCGGCCCGTAATAACGCGAAAAAATGATCGATAAGTAAACGTGATTTCGACGCAGTCTCGCGCCTTGTAATGTCGAAATCGGGACAACGCGCGAGCCGTTTCTTTCGTAATGGTATTACAGGAGAAGAAACGGACGAGTCACGTTGCTCTTGTAACGAAGACTATTACTCTTCCCGTGATTTTTATCGAATACGAACACGCTGTGTACTTAGCGGAAGAAACGAGCGAAATTTCGTTGGAATAATAGGTGGCGCGGAAAATAACCTTGCAGGCAATTACGATACCTGGTTCGCCCTGTAATTTCAATTATAAGCGGTGACTCGAACGCGTCGAATCATTGTTAGTTTATAAGAGGATTAAAGATATAAAGGAATAAACGTGTAAATATATACGGTAACAGAATGAAGATGGAATAATGTTCAATAGGATACTGTTTGAAAACGAAGCCAAGTTTCTTTTAAAAATTGTCTACAGTCTTTGAGACTCAGGCTACGAATTCAGGTCTATTTCAATTGAGATTAAAGAGTTAAAAGGTTACCACTCTGGCGTAACAAAATGACCAAATATTTCTATAATACTCAGAGTCATAAATACGTATGGACATAAAATTAATGTGCACGCTATGCTCATTGATTATTTACTTTTTGTAGTTGCTTTGGAAGTACATAAATATGCTTTTGAAACCGGCGAAAACGAAGGAACGATGGTTATCTCATAGTTTGTTTACAGCGCGTAGAAAAATTTAATTATATAATTGCATAGGAAGAATTTTAAACATCGTACGAATATTTGGTCGAAATTTCCAGTATCGCGGTAGCAATGCCTGGAGTTCATAAATTGGCGCGAATTTATAATGCGAAATATTCCAGATACGATCTCATTTCACTCGATTTTTTCCACGTTGCTCGCATAAATATCTAATTGAATTCCTCGCTTTAACACAGGAGAAAGTTAACTTTTTATGACCGGATAGCCCAAGTAGAATTGTTACACTATTTAGCGGAATTTGGAACATGAAGAATTTTGTGAAACTAACGCGAGGTTCGTGATGTACACGGTGGGTCAAGCCAGCGTAACAAGCTTCAACTTCGTCGTTATCGTAATATTTTTTTTACGTAGTATATATTTAAATAAATAATAGAACCATCGCACACATACAAAATACATAGTTCTACAAATATAGTACTCTTCGAACCATTCATCTTTCCCTAAATGTACCGATAACGAAGTTACAGCTTGTTACACTTACTTTGCTCACTTTGTATATTTAAAAATTAAGAATTAATCCTCCATGGGCCAAATTCTTATTTTTGCAGACAATTTGCAAGGCATTTACTTTGACATTTCAGATCGATAATATTCCTATTCACTGTAATTTTATTATTACGTACACGAGCGGTCGTTCGAGGTGTTTCAAAATTTCGTTGCAATTCCAAGGGGGGAGACGAAAGAGTGACGAAATGAAAATTATGTCGGAACGTGTCGATATTAGTTTCCCATTAACTTTTTGCTGGCAGGTGACGGTTGTAAATAGCGTTACAAGTAGAATATGACATATTACGCAGACAACTCCGTAATTCATTTCGTGTCTAAGCGTAAAAGGATTATTAACAAGCGGCTAATGCAACGCGATTTAGAATTATGTAACGCGTTTCGTAGTTCGCGCGAAACGACAATGGAAAATCTTTAACAATTAATAACGGATCTGATTTTCTTCGCGGGCTGTCCCGCCTCGCATAACGCGCCGGATATTCAGAGACACCCAGCACGAGGTCGTAAATAATTGCGGGTGATAAATTTGCTGGCATTTCGCTGAATTGTTGCATCGGAGAAAAATGTTTACATCTTACGCCGCTTTTATCGCGGGTCACGTTTTCCTCGAGGTCCTGGTTAATCGAGCTTCAAAAGGCTTGTTACGTGCTACGTAACGTTATGCAATTTATACCAGTCTGTAATAGCTATCTCCGGCGATATATAAAAAATAAAAAAAATCGATACAGCCTTCGTTTATACTTGGGTGTACAACTCGCGATAAAAACGCCACTCGTGGTTTCTCTAGGCTCGTGACCGAGTTTCACGAATTTTGAATTTAACCATCTATGGACCCGTGACTTTCGGGGTCACGTTTCAGTCTAAATTTGAAAGAGGAGCGAAAACTGAACAGTGCTGCGAAACGATTCGTTATTTTTATTTTTATATTAATTTCTCCGTGGCGGGTACGTTCATTCGTCATGGGACACGCGTAGAGAATTCTTCCGAGCACCGATACGTCTCATTTCTCTTCTTTAATTAATTACTGGGAGCAACGATACGTCTCATTTTTCTCCTTTAATTAATTTCACCGAAATGTTTCGGCTCGAACGAGCTGCAAAAAACAGCTTCATTAAGGTTAAGGATGCGCCGTGCACGTGGATTCCTACGGGTGAAACAGTCCGCCGACTTCCGGTTTCGTTTCTGGCAGTTCTTGCTGTCGTTCGCGAAACGACCCACGGCGTTTCGATTGAGGCAAATTAGCGATACTCGTAATTTAGTGTCGTAAAACCAGCGATCGAGGTATCATTAACAACTTGAACTTCGAAAGAAAGAAATAAACGAGGAATGTTGCATTCGCGAATATAGTTTAATATTTATTGACACTAGAACTACCGATGGTCAATGTATATATTATATCACGGGTACATATTATTGTGTTTTTTTTTAGTTAAATGGGGAGGTGTTTATGTCGATTTCCCAATATAATTAGTTTTCTAGTAAAATAATTGCCAACGAAAATTGTGGCACAAGCGTTGCTATTAATTATGTAATCTTGAAAATGAATTCAACCATGGATAAAATTGGCTTGGCGATTCTAGTGTTAAAATTGTATTTGTTGGAAACCCATTTATATTGTTTGATTTTATAGATCCATTGTTTACCTCCTGGAATTTATTAACTGTGCCTCAGACCATATCTTATTTCTACTAAAAATGAAATAGTTTAGTAATTAAATATCGAATAAACGAGTAAACTTGGCGTATACATTTTTCCCGGTCACATTCGCTTTCATCGAAAACAAAAAGCTGTTCTTGACCAGTCATCGCCTGCAATGGAAACGCAGCGCGACGTAGAGAATTATGGTTAAAACCGGGGCGGGCAGAAACGGAAACGACGAAAGATTTTTAACTGGCTACCGTTTCACGAGAAACGGGCCCCGCACCGCCTAATTGCGAATATCTTGCCAACGGCGTAAGCAAGAAGCAGATTCTTGCTACTTTCCGCAGCGAAACTTTCGTCGAAGCGAAAAATTCCTTTGATCGCAACAAAATTCTCCGACGGATATCGAGCCATGGAATCCGCGGCAGAGTCACTTTAATCGATCCTAGACATTTCGTTCCTGGAAATTCCGTGCTGTAACGTCCACTGTCTCTCCCTATTTGTCTTCCGCTTTCTCTAGTCTTCTTTATTAATTCCTATGTTTTCGATTGTACTAGGTCGATGCACGTGGAACTCTTCGTCGAGAAATTACTTTAAGGTCGCGTGTTTCGTGATTTATTAGTTAGTTCCGTTCAGGAACGAATTATTAGAACATCCCATAAGCTCGTTAAAAATGATATAGTTTAGTAAACGCAATAAATATCGAATATATGAGAAAACCTCATGGATTAATTTTTCTTGTCTCGTCTGCAGACCAATTTTTATTTCTACTAAAAATAAATTTCTAATAAAGTTAAATTTAGAAGGTTAAAAGAATATCGTAGAAAGACGTGGTGATCATATTTTTTAATAACACTTGAAGATAGAAATATTTCACTGTAGGTATTTAAATTCATACATTTCCATTTCTATATTTCTCGAATAGCAAATAATTGGAGACAATCAAAGGATATTTTCTTACAAAAAGAGAATTGATTCGCTATTATTCATGACGTAACGATACCGCGACAAACATTAACTGATACAATTTTCGTTGAGCTGGCATTGATGAATACTAATCGAGGTGGCTGGTTACGCCACTGTACCGAGCCGAAACG
Source organism: Hylaeus volcanicus (assembly GCF_026283585.1). Classification (NCBI taxonomy): domain Eukaryota; kingdom Metazoa; phylum Arthropoda; class Insecta; order Hymenoptera; family Colletidae; genus Hylaeus; species Hylaeus volcanicus. The sequence goes on along the minus strand of NC_071980.1, from coordinate 6,945,788 downwards.
AAATTGTTCGCGAAGCCAGTAATAACGATCGGCTAATGATCACGTTTACCATTAAACGTGAGCCGAGAGGAAATACCGTGGAATTCGTTCGTCTGACATGTCGAAAGAAGTTGGGTGCCTTTCATTAACCTTGCGTACAAGTTCTGGGTCGGAGCGTTCGAATGAAAGCTGCGCTTTCAACGCGCTCCTCTGTGGAGTAACCAATTACGCTGCTACCTTTCCGTTGACAATTTCTTTTCGGAAACTCCAAATTGGTAGCAAACGCGACCCTTTAAATCTTACGTAAATTGATCGGTGAGAAGTCTCGTAATTTTATTTTTTCTTCCCGTTTAGTCTGACATAACAGGAGAGACTGGGGCCAAAGTTAAGGCATTCAAATTGCCGTTGAAGGCAATTTAAGAATACTAAGAAATGAAACTAAGTATTTGGAACGTAATTATTTTTTACTTATAGGAATATCATTCCTATTTTATATCACGTTCGTGATTTTATTATTTACTCGCGCAGGTACAATAATTATTGTAGTGTTTATATAAGTACGTAGTTAGGTACTTCGTAACAGGTGAACGCATTTAACTGGGTGTACCGTAGAGATACATTTTTTAAATGTAAATGTCAATGACGAATTCGGTCGCGTGACGAATAATTAATTAATTCCTCCGTGAATTATTTTCATTTCTCGTTACCTTCTTCATAAAATTTCATCTAAAGTGTTCATCTATCCTACTTAAAAAAAAAGAAAAAAAGTAAAGCGAGCCAAGAAGGGTTCTATAAAGTCGCAAATTGAACACTGAACGTAGCCTCAGCGCAGGTTGCAACGTAATAATTCGGTAAACGCGCGGGGAGCGCCGACCGGCTCTAATTATGCTCGCGCGGGAAACGTCGCATAATAAAGCGCCCGAGTTTACACATTTGGAGCCACGCAGACGTTAATTAACGATACCGGGGCAACGTCATAATAAAGCGATCACCTCCAAGGTTTTTACGCGCCGCGACCATCTAATACCCGCGATTCCAACGCGGATAAGCCGAGACCGCGATTTTTATTTTCCCGGAGCTCGCGCGCATGCCCCGCGGCCGCTTGGATCGCGGGTTTTCGTGGCCGCGATTCGAGTAACCGGAGGAGACCATTGGCTGCCGGAGCATGCTAGTTTGTTGTAATTATTCGTCGCAAAAACGGAATCCAAGATGAAGGCGGCGATAAGGCGGCGCGCGTTTTTCGCTAGGCAGCTCCGAAGCGTGCACCACGAGAAGGAGGACTTTCTTATTCCTGTCATCCATTAGTTTTGCTACGTCTATTAAAGTAACGCGACTCGACTGTACCAGACTCCGCTTCCTCCACGTGTACGCGCATTAATGAGTAGGTGCATCGCGGAACGGCCTAATCGGCCTGGGATCGACCCGCGAGTCGCTGTCGTATCAAATTGAACCCCGCTATTTTTCCTTTTCACCGTCGACCAGTCACGTATTCCCTCCCCCGCAGTGCGTCGTTTCGTGAATTTAGCTTTGCTTCGTTAGTGCAAGATCAATGTATATAGTTGGATGTCGGAAATATTATGTATTAGGTGCAGAAATCGACTCTTTGTAGCTCGAGATAGTGAGAATTTAAAATACTCAAGGTGTTAAAGATATACAAATATTAATCAGACACATAAATAGGCATATATTTATTAGTCAGCGATTTTAGACAGATACAGTAATCTTCCAGCTTCCTTATAAAGCTGATTTTCTTGTGCTTTTCAAATGCTTTGAATTGTTTTCCAATATCAACATATACAGAGTACTCATCTTTCATAAAATAGAAGCGTATCCTTCGCCAAACAAGCCAGCTACAAATGCTCCAATATTATCAATTTTCAGTTTAGAGTGCATGAATCTTTACAATTGTTTTCCAATTTTAACAAATTCCACGGTATGCATATATTCCACATTGATTTTCATGGGGTTCTCTTTCCTTTAAAAATAAAATAATCCAACACCTCTGGTTTCGCAGCTTTCTCCTCGAGGAAGGTAAATAATCTCGTGTATTTTTAGTTTAGAATGCAAGGATCTTTACATTTTTTTCCAATTTTAACAAATTCCACGTATATTTTTCACCTCGATTTTCATGGGGTTCCCTTACCTTTAAAAATCAAATAATCCAACACCTCTGGTTTCGAAGCTTTCTCCTCGAGGAAGGTAAATAATTTCGACGCATGCTCGATAATTACGCAACCTCCTCGAATTTCCGCTTCCCGAAGCGTCCTGATCCGTGTCCGGCACGTTCGTACGGGACATTTCAGCGCGTAATTAACGCAGACATCCGATGTTCTAATCCGAGCGATTTCAGACGCTGGCGCACCGAGGGACAAATGAACTTTCGTGATCCCTCGACGGGAATTATCTTCATGAACGGAATGTTCTGCATTCCGCGGGTTTCAACACAAGCCGTGGCCGCCAGCGATGGTCGCTTATAGTTTCTCACCGCTCGTCGTCTCTTGACGTGGAACGTTATAAATAATATTCATAAATTAGACCCTCGTAATTCCCCCTCCGAGCAGTGTTTTCCCGCGCCAGGTCTGCACCTCGTCGGGATTCGCGACATTGGCCTCGCGTTGGCGCAGTGAAAGAGTCGTTATCGCTTTAAACCTGAAGAAGAACAGCTTCGGGGTTAAAAAGAATTTAAATGCGAGTTTCGAAACGGTTGCACGACACTCGGCGCGATTCGAAAAGGGGGAAAGTGGGTTTCCGAGCGAACTGGTGGTAGTCATCCAGTCAAATTGTTGCATGACTGTACCAGACATCGCTGTGGCGAGATCGATCGAGGACACATTGTTGCAAACTTGACTTGAATGCTTCACATGGCGCCTCGGACTACCATTTGTCTCTGTCGATGCTAAATGCCTTGCTTGACAAAGACGTGAAAAACGTTGTCGAAGAAGAAAACGGCGTCCTCGGTCTACCATTTGTCAAAATGCCTTGCATGAAGTAGTGTCGCCTCCGTTTATAAATAAATTGAGGATTTTATTCGTTTAGGATGCATTTAAAATTTGACAAATGCGTGCTAAACATAATCAAAAATAAAATATTATTTAACAGAATATATTTTACATATATCTGTATTATACATATTCTCGTAGTCTAATAATAAACGATACACAAGGAATGCTAACATCCATCTTACAATGTAAAAACAGCGAAAGAAAAAATGCTCGACGATTATTCCCTCAAAACCTAGTAAGATCAGAACTACAACTAATCCTTAAACAATCAAGTTATAAATTCCTACACAATACACTCTTCAATCCTTCCAGTTCGTACGATAATTCCATCCCCCTGAAGGTGTACTTCGCATCCTGTTTCCTTATACTTTACGCTCGAAACGACCGCTATAAGTTCTTCCCTGCGTTCATCTCGCTCTTCCGAGTTCTCCGAGCAGCGTCAACCTGCTAAGCGCAGGCATACGCCTACCTACGTTCAGAATGCAAACGCAAATGTTGCTTTGAGTAACTGTAACCGCGCGTCCCTCGAGAGAAAAGACGTTTTAGCCGGCAGTTTATTCGCTCGAGAGGCCATCCGCGGAACAGATGCACTCGCCTCCTCGTACTTTCTTCCACGCAATTAAGCGAACGTGAAATTCAAAGCGATGGACCGCTCCAATTAGGGAAAAATGGAGCACAGTCGAACGCCAATCCGCTGGAAAAAGACGCGCAAGAAGGACGTGGACGTACTCAGACGCGCCGCTACGGTCTCGCCGTCGCGTTTGTTATAAAAAGATCCGATCGTTTTCGTGTACCGTCCAGGAGGCGAGAGGGGAAATCGTGGTAAAAGCGTACGTTTTACGGTAACATTATCGTTGAAGCTATGTCGGGCGGGTACTTAGATGCTTGGATGATTTATCGTCGATTTTACTTAAGATACCGTTTAGCGTTTTAAGTCGAACGTATTCGCGAACGGTTAATATTTAGTCTCGTGTTCGCGATAGGAACATAACGACGCGTTATGTAATTTCAGCGTGCTCGAAGGCCTCCTCTGTGGGAAGCAGCCTTTGGTGGTAGCCCATAAACGACGTTTTATAGAGTGATTTTTAGTTACGCGAAAACTGGTTCTCGTTGGGTTAATTTGATAGGTATTTGATATTATTATTGCGCCGTGATGCAAGAAGTGTTTCGTCGGAAATCTTCCAGTGTTATTCCCTTTCTCTTTTTGCGAGTGAATTTAATTCGGGGGCATACACCCTCGCCAAAAATAAAGTTTCAGTATAGTGGATTCAACTTCCAAGTAGGAACAATTTTCATTCTAATATTAGACAAATTTTAAGGATCGATTCATGAATAAATAAAGATTGTAGGATTTTTTAATGGTAGCAGTTCATATGAGAAAATGTGTACAAAGTTTGATGGAGAAGAAGTATGTTAAGAAAACTCGATTATAAGTGTCTGTATCTTTGGGTCTTCGATGAGCAATTCATTCATGGTGAGACCTCAAGACACACATACGTACATAAATGATAAATGTGTTGTTTTTCTGACATATGGATCTTGAAATTATTCACATGTACGAAAATCGCAAAGAAGCTATGGGATAATTCAATTAGAATAGTTCAAAAAAAAGAAAGAAGAACATCTTAAAAATACACATTACTTGTACATACAATGAATGAAGAAATCCAGAAATGAATAGTTTAACACAGTAATGCAACATAAACTAAATACAGAAACACTCGAGTGAACAAGGGTTTGCGTCTCTTTTGTCTACAGTATATCACGCCGCGGGTTATGCTAAACATTATAAAAAAAAGAAATACTTCGTAAGGAATCTCGCGATTCCCCTGCAATCACGGCAAGAGATAATCAGAGACCGATACACGAGGAACACGGAGAATAGAAAGTCGAGGCTGGTTTAGAAATTTTCAGGAACGGTTACTCACCGCGAAGATGAAAACGCAGATAGTACCGACAATGTTGATCGTATTTATTATTAACGCGATACGAATAAGCCCATCGATTCCCTTGCACGGAGAATCGTTGCGTGGTTGTTGGCGAATTCTTTTTACGACGTGTGCTCCTTCGGCCAACAGGGAGATTCAAGGTTCGCGCGAACCAGCCGGGGACAATAACTGTAGATACAAGCTCGATAGCCGGTTATTCAGGGGAAAAAAAGAGTCATTAAGCAAATCATTCTTTGGAACTATGCACGCATGAATTATTCATGCACCGTTCTTCTCGATAATTCCTCGAAACGGAGGAAAGTGAAACCTTCGGTCAAGTTCATCGACGTTTCTTCGGGGATCGAAACAAATTTTCACGAAACAGTGGATGAAACTCTCCTCCCACTAAAAAGGCATCGATTCAACGATCGTATCGCGCGCGATTAATTTATGAATTTACGAATGACGTCGCCGAGTTCGTTGACTCGTGAATTTCCTGCATTCGATGTCTTTCATCCGTCGACTAGTAGTCGAGTAGCAGTTTTTAACGAATGAAATTTATTGCGAAACGGCCACTTGAAATTTTGCAATAGATGGAACGTGGACACGTTTTATTCCCTACCCTTTTTGCCTGCTGCAGTTAAATGAACGAAGAAGGTAACAGTTAAAGAATTTAATGACGCCATAAATGGTTGTCGCAGAACTATTCTGGACGCGTATAAAACTCAGTTATACCAGTGACGAAAGAGGTCTGTAGCTCATGGCAGGCAGAACATAGTAGATACAGTTCGTAGCGTAATATTTATCCACAAGAAAAATTACCGTATAATAATTGAAATATTAAGAAACTCATAAAGGAATTTGTATATTTAATGTCGGTTGAAGTTATCAGCAGACTGTGAATTTTATGCATTTATGGCTTACAGTAATGTAAAAAACATACAAATGATACGTGCATCTATGCAAAACGAAACAATGATGTTGTTATATTAATTGTAGAATTTACGTTATGGATATTAATAATTTATGGATTTAGGTATATTATAATAATGTATATTCTACGTTTCGTATAATATTATTAATATTTCGTTTTGCATAAGTGCACATATCTTTCGGTTACGTTTAGTATGTAGTTATTACATTAGCTTATAGCATAAATACATAAAATCAACAGTCTAATCATTAACTACCACTGTGAATTATATTCCCATTATTCGATACCGATCTCATACAGATTTAATAAATTATCATCAATTATCTACTCGGTGTTGAAGAATTTATGTACTTAAATACGTGAATACGTTTTCAACGTGGCGTCGAGCACGATTCGATTGATCAAACACAGACTATGTGACGTCACGTTCCCCGTTCTCGCCAAACGAAGAAACTTGTTCGCCGTTTGTTTAAGCTTTTGTGTTTCGTGTAATTAATTCCATCGAACTCCCGCCATCGGGGAGACAGAGCCCCCGTCACGAGGAACTCGACTTAACTAAATCGCGCAACCGTGAAATTACACCGACTCACGCGTTTGCATTAAAACACGCACACGGCGCGCTTGTGTCGGTCTAATTTGAATATCAACTATTCAATTGCTTTACCGTTCGGTTGGAAAACACTGTTAACTCTTGGCGGAACATCTCAATCGTTAATGTTACGAGCCTTTCGGCTTAGCGAGATTTGCTTGAAATTGGATCTCGATCGGCGCGCCGTAACGATAAATTATCATTTCACATCGACCGCTGGTATGGCTGATGTAAATTCCAATATAATTATTAAAATGTTAAAACACGTGTACCGTTACAATGGTTCACTTTGGCAGTCGATATCGTATACGTTTAAATATGTTATTAGTCACCTGTGTGAGATACTATTTCCAACATCCGATATTCATTTTTATTGTAAATAACATGAATGATACATACATGTTTATTGTAATTACCTATTTTGGATTTTAAAATATTTTTAGACTCGTTGCGTATTTATTTTTTGGTTTAGCCTTTCGATAGCCAAATCGATCAACTTCGATATAATTTAGATAAAATGCTTACAATTGTTCTAAAATTTAGACTTGTACGAAAAGTGTAGTTAATTAATCTTATTTTAATGAAACCATGAATATTACCTAACTAGTCATAGCTTACAATAGTTCTAAATTTATGAAATTCACAAAAAGTAGAGTTAATCCGTTTCATTTTAACGTAAGCATGAGTATTGCTTCAATAATCATTGCTTACAAGTGTTCTAAAGTGAATAAAATTCACAAAACGTATAGTCAACCAGTTCGATTTCAATATATTTTAAACAAATTGCATTCGCCGAACGGATCCAAACAAAGTATCACCGACAGTTCCGCAATTGGGTATCCTATCGCACTGAAATACTGCCTAATCCGAGCAAACAACTTGTTAGCCGTAAGTGCCGTTTAAATGCATCGACAACCGGCAAACGATACTCGAATCTATTTGTCTAGCAATACGAAGCGTCAACATTAGACACATTCAACCGTATCCCACAATGTACGACTGTCTCGAAAAAGAATACGAGATAAACTCCGTCTCAGTTAACTCACACGCGAAACGGTACTCGAGTATCCTACACTGTCACTGCGGTGCTCCACGCACAATATATTAATTTACCATTCGAACGAGATTTATATTTCAATGCTCGGCTCGAGCCGACGATAATTCTTAAAATATCGTTCGGAGTATGGTCGATAACGCGCGACAAAGTCTTACCGGCGTAGAAAATTCCCCGATAAAAGATAATTATCTAGAAAACTGCGAGTTTATGCGACACAGCGGCTGGATTTACATCGGACGATAAAAATCCCGTGATTTAAGCAATTTTATCGGCGTAACTGTCCCCGTAACGCGCGGACCTCTGGTTCGACGCGACCGTCCAGCGAGGCTGAAGCGTTAAATTTATCCGACGACGTGAATGGAACCGGTACACGTGATTTTATTAAACGCTGGAAGAGTAGCGAAGGTTGCACAAAAGTCGCCGTCTTCGGTGCCGAGCGTTTTCCCTCGAAACTTTTCTCGCCTTCCCCTCTCTTTACAGGCGTCGCACCGACAGCTCGCCGATCGCCGTTTATGCCTATTTACATGCGTGAATAAATTACAGGTCGGCGTAACATAGTCGTCGATCGACGGCGTAAAAACGATAAGGGTTACGGACGCCGGTGGATAGACGGTGTGCGACTGGAAATCCGATTCGAACGTCCGTTCGGCGCCTTTTCTCTTCCTATGGATCGCGACGGTGGAGCGAACGGGACGAGTAACAGGTTACGATAGTGCAAATCATGGATGCAACGAGGCTGGGAAGCGAAACACGTCGACGTGCTAGTGTGGTGGTCTCCGCGGGGTACGCGGAGATTGATAGGAGCGGTAAACATTTGTGTGGATTGGAGGATAAATGGGAAGGAAATGATTTAGAGATGATGAAAGGTGTCCCAGAGGGCTGAAAGGTTCAGTTGTTTGGACGAGAATGCGTGATTCGTTGCTTTAGAAAATTGTTTTTGTTCGTGGTGGATATTTAAAAATTATTGGTGAATAATTCTTCAATTGTTTGAACAGCTTTTAAACTTTAAACTAAGAAAATTAATTCTAAGGATGAGGCGGCAATGAATATAAATCTGGATAGGGTTGGGTGAATTTAGGAAGGTTAAGAAATGAAATACTACGACAAATGTTAATTTATAAAATCTTCGATAGTCTCGAGACAACATTTCAACTTCGTAGAAATGTTTGGTCTGCTAGTCAACGCCGTTAATTAGTAGCCTTATTTTTATTTTGTATTGATATACCAGAATATCCCTGCACTATGTCAACATTTATCTGTCTAATTCATTAATCGTATCGGTAGAAAAGTGTGACGTCTATTCGAGTTGAGATCTAGATTTGCGGAGAATACGGCTGAAATGATATAACGGGACGATTAAATTGAAAATGTATTTAATTTTCGTAGGATAAAATTGGCGAAGGTAGCATTAATATGTATGTCGCCTCGAGTGATTTCAATGCTCGGTAACAGCAAGTGATTCCAACGCCTGGTAATAGCGAGTGATTTGAACGCGTGGCGATGGCGAGCGACTTCAATGCATGGTAATGGCGAGTGATTTGAATGCGTGGTAATATCAAGCAACGCAAATACACCACTGATCTACGTCATTTATTAAAATTATATCAAGTAGGTAAGACAGATCCATTATCCTCTTAAAAAGACATCATTCTATAACTTTGCTCGTTTCATAAGAATTTCATAACCTTTCTCCCAATTGAGATGACATACAAAAATGTTTCTTTACTCTCTCAGAATAGTATTATTTGTGAATTTGAAAAGAACAAAATATGCTTAATTTTTCACAATATAAAGGCAGATATTAAATGTTTTTCGCGATGCCTTTTTACAGAGAGGAATTTATTTAATTTTTGTTTAACTTTCGGAATATTTTAGGCATATTTTAAATTACATTTGGATAATTTTTTCAGTTTATTTCGCATAGAAATTCTTGAGAAATTGTATTCCAGAAGTCACAATTGTTATTTGAAATCAATGAAATTTTTCTTTTTATATCATCGACATATGTTTTCGGAGAATATAAACTAATCTGCGGTCAAAAAAGTTTGCAATTGAATTTTTAAGGAGTTTCGACGAGAAGTCTCAATTTTTCGCCATTATTTTTTACAGAACCTTTGCAACAGTAAATATACTTTAAACAATAAGACCATTTCAATTTTAGGTTCATTCATCACAATTTAAAAAAATCTGAGTTTTACAACGTTTCTTTTAATTTCCCAAAAGATTAAAAAAAATGGAGCTGCCACCTTATTGATGCTCACCCCTCTTAAATTATTTAATCTGCAACAGTCTCGAGACAAAATCTTCCTTCATAGAAATCTTCTCAAGGTTTAGTCTCGTAGACAACGTGTTAAAAGCACTGAAAAAAAAAATGAGTCCTTCTAATAGCCTAAGACTTCCGAAGGGAGCATTAGAGTACACGTTTAATTGATTTGACGGACACCGCGGACACTGGTTGTCGACTATTTCGCCATGTTACGCGCACGCTGTAAAAAATTCCTCGGGCAAAGAAGAGTAACCCCGCGGCCTTCTGCTAACCCGTTTCAGAGCGAGCGGCGTTTTCACGTAAATCCATTGGCGCCGTGCTAATAGGATGAGTTAAATCGGCTGATACGGCTGCCAGTCCGCGGGACCGATGATGCCTTCTGCTCTTCTCCCCTGGGAACGAGCCTCGTGGAAAATCGTTGCGCGGCATGGCGAAGCGGACGCGGTGATTTACGACCCATTATCCACGTCTGATCGAGGAATCGCGTAACGATGGCTGCAGTGAAATTAATCGCTTCTGGTAATTATTTCGTCGGTTCGGTTTCTTGGAACGATTGCGCCGGGCTGTGGGAGAGCACCGTGCTCGTCCGTCGACTCTAGGAGCTACGTTGGCCCTAACCGAGAGTTCATGACAGGGTTTATGGCGGCCCGATCATCCTGGAACGTAAAGCAAACACGAAATTTCTTTCTCTCGTATGGAGAACAATTTGTCTTTGGATATATCCGGAATTCAAGTCTTGTCAATCAAGCGTAGACATTAATTTTGTGCCACATACATTACATTTTTATGATAATATACATTATACGTTATACATTACATTATAATATACGTTACATTACATGTTTACATTTTGTAAACTTACCATTTATTTACATAAAATTCAAATACTGTAAATCTTCACTCGGCCACACATTCTATAATGGAGTCGATGCGATTGCAAACCCAAATTCAGAAGGAATTTGTTTGTTGCTTCGTTAGTATAAAGGTTGGTATTTTAATATAACTAAATGACGGGTAAATTTTTCTGGTTAAACTAGAATTACGAATAGTTAAACGTGAAGGTAGAGAATTCATTTCTACGGTCTTCGATTCATTTGATATTTATCAAGTACATTTGTTATTTATCAGAGGAACAGCAATAAGCAAAATTTGTTGACTTAGGCTACGAAGGTATTCAGGAATTTAAAAGCACAGATTTAATTTCTACATCCAATATATTGTTTTGCGAATTGCGTATCTTTGGGCATTTTAGTTAAATTTCTTCGACGAATTCCGTAAGAATCTCTCCCGCGTTACGTCGAAAATAATTAATTTCATTAATCCCGGCCGTCCTGTACGGGGAAAAAAGCGCGCGGCCGCGAGGGAATGAAAATTGCATCGCTTGCGTGCTCGCTTATTAAAGCGCCGGGATACGTGTACGCTCGCGCCCGCTTCTGGAGAGAAGTGTTTAGAAATCGTGTCGTTAATTTGATGCTGCTCGCATAGTTGGCCACCGACTATTCGAAAGTCGGCGATCGCGGGGCCGTAAATTTGATTTCAGGAACAATGCAGACGCCTGGAGGATCCTCTCCTGTGTGTCCTACTTCTCCGTCGGCGATGATTTCGTCAGCGTCGTTTTGCACGACGCGCATCGCTCGCGATCACGTGCCCGAGGAGCAATAAGTTTACGCTGTTTGCCGCTGCTAATTGAAAATTCCGCTTAATCTTCCCCCTCGCCTCTTGCGTCTGGTGTCTTTAAAATAGTGGTCATAAAGAGCATCTTTCTTACTTTCTTGTTTATGCGAGACTCTTCTCTTTGGATTCAACCTGTTAAGAAAATGGATCGGGCTGATTTTGTTTTATCATAGGCAACCCTTGACCTGGCGATTATAATATCTGCATAAACATCTTCACTTAGCAAAAGCAACTCTAACCTCGTCAAAGACATCCAGTTAAGACATCCCGTAACGCGGTGGTTTGTAAATAAAATATTTATCTTCTCATCCAATATTTACAGAATTTATGAAGTAGTCCTATCCCTACCTTTACGTGCCTTACGTAACGTGTTGTAAAGGTTAAACAAAAGCGTAAAACAGTCGAGAGGGGGAGAACCACAGGAGTTGAGCGTGGGTTCGCGTGGTCTGTGTTACAGATTGTAAATTCTTGGGGATAAGAGTTGTTTATGCAACGTTTTGACAGGTCCGTAGCGTCGCAGAAAAGCGGGCTGTTCGACCTTTGCGAATAATTCAGAAAATACAGGATTCAGGAATGTAGGCGACAACGATCTGAAGTCGACTTCACGCTGACCGGTGCGACCGGTTGGCGGTGCGGCGATCTCTGTTTTCTGTTTTCTAAAATCGAGATAGTTTTCTGATAATAAATCTGCGATTGTCGATTTGGAGTACTTCTGATTTAACAAATAGATCGACATTGTCGGATTTTCGTCTCATTGGAGAGTTTAATTAACGTGATATTCTCAAGAATTTTACAAAGGATTAGTCTGTGGATTTAATTAATTTAAGATATACAAAAAATGTATGCAACGTATGTAGAATATATTCTAAAAATTAATATAATAATATTAATATTTCGTTTCGCATATGTGTAGGTATATACATTCCATTATGTTTAGCATATGTTTGTCATATTCCCATGATCTGTAAAACGTATATGGAATATATTCTATTGATATAATCTTGCACTATAATCTTGCACCGTAAAGCCATAAAATCTGGAGTTTACTTAGGATACCGGATAGAGCAAAAAAAAAAGATCGACGATTCTTAAGGATCCTTTTAGTAATCATGATTATTTCCCACAATTTTAACGAAAAATTGATGGTTCGCTATAATTTGTTACTTGATCACACGTGCGTCGATCTACATGTGGGTTATTTCGCGGCAATGGAGATTTATGACTCTATACACCATTTTATGTACACTAGCCCGTAATTGGCGTGAGATATTACGTCGAAGACCTGTATTGTTGCCACTGCAACTACGATTACGTACATTAATCACCGTTCCGTCGATAAATTACGCTAATACAGTGTAATTATTCGGTATATATTATAGCGTGTTATAATTTATTATCGCATGACAATCTTTAAGTAGAATATAATTCACGCACGTTACACGCCGCCATACACGATAACCGTCGTACTTGAGAATAGTTAACAATATTTTAATACCCTGCAGTAGAACATTTATAGACTTTTGAACATATTCTTTAGAGAAGTACAATTAAAATCGTCATAAATCTTTAAATTCAAGTTCATGTATTTCGAATTTGAATTTCCGTGAACTTTGAATATTCACTCCATTTCTATTTTGCAATCAACTTTTGCCTGTTTCTTCTTCCCATTTTCGTTAAATATTCGGGACACGCCACTATGATTATGTGTCTATGTATCTTTGATTATATTTTGTCTCCGCTATTCCGTTATGTTGCATTTGCTTCTACGTGTCTCTATCCCCTAGCGATTTTACTATGTCCGTGTCCCTTGATCTCAGTTAAACTCCTGTTCTAAATGTACGAATATAAAAGCATCAAATTCATTTCTACACCTACTATTTATACGTGTAATATTCTAATGCTGCTCGTTTTTCTTTTTCTAGCGGTCTCGTTAGAAATCTCCTCTCCCACGACGGTTCGCGAATTATTACTCCGAGAGGCGTCGACATTGCGACACGTGTCGCTAATCAGAGCACCAGCGAACGATCGATCCGTGGCGCTGTTATCTATTTACAAGCCAGTTTATCGCGATCTGTCGAAAACGGCGTCCAGCGTCGTATTTTATCGCTCGCTGACAATGTCGCCCTCGCTTCTAATGGCGCTTTGTTGTTCGTTCGCGTGATTTTTCCTCCTCCGCTGCTTACCGTTAGCTCTCGTGATACGGCGGAACCTCCATTATCCGTACACCCGTTTAAACGAACGCTACATCCTACGAAACACCGTTTCTCTTAACGTTCAATTACACGGTACGATGCAATAAAAGTTGAATTTTTCTGGGTAACCCGAATCGAACTTATCGTTCGAGACGGATTGTCTGGCACCGGATCGAAATTTAAATGCGAAACTGTGCCGGACTGACAGAATTTTGGAAAAAGTTACGCATGCCAATATGGCTGATTTTAGTCACTTTTAAAATAAAAAAAAGATGAGATTCGTTTATTACAGATTTTCTCTCTGGCTGATTTTAGTAATTTCCGAAATGAAATATTTATAGGGTATGTTTCTCACAGATTTCTTGAACGTCAGGATTTTGGGGAAAGCGAGGCCAATTACGTCAAAATAGCAGACTTTAATACTTTTCAAAATGAAATTTTAACAAAATTCGTCTCTTGCAAATTTTCTGATTCTGAATCTGTAAAACTGCTTCGAAACATCAGGATTTTGGAAAATCCCGAGGTTAATGAGGAAGTGAGGTTTTATTCGTCAGAATAAACATAAAAAAGGGTAACCAGACAACACTCAAGGCTGGATAACAAAGGTTTTACAGAAGTAGCAGCCAACCGGAAACGGCTCAACCGACCGGAAAACTGCGTTTGAAGGAAGTTTAAGAGCATGCATGTTCGTTTAATCGCAACTGTAATGAATGTTCGTTTTAGTAAACGGAGGTTCGGTTCGTTCCGTAGACGAGCGACTGAAAAATCTCGAGTAGGAACAAACTTAATTCTTGCTGTATTTTTATATTATATTCGCCATTAGCATAAGTCTTATATCATAAGATAAAATTAAAATAAATATTAAATCTTTCAGAATCGATCTATATCGCTCTAATTCTACAGAGTTCGATGGATCGATATCGCATCGCAACAACAAAGTACAGCTGTGACGTGCTTCCTCCACAAATAACAAATACGTCGTAATGAACAGACTAATTGTCTTTCTCTCGCGAAGATGATCGATCAATTGAGTGAAAGATGACGCGAACAGTGAATGATGAAATCAGCGATCGATTGTTTGAAATATCGACCGGAGATTGCTTTGATCTCTCCAATAAACATTAATTGAGGATGCTAGGAGGATTATTGAAAAATCAACGGGGGACTATTAAGAAAAGGGGACAGAACTGGATTGAACTTGCTTCCGTTGGCAGTGTTGGAAATTTAATGCAATGAAATTTACAATTGTGCTAAATGTTTACACCATAATATGATACATACAGCTAAATATAATATAATTACACGATTAAAAGAGAAAAAGTAAACGATATAAAAAGTTCACATCATACCGAACATTTTATTTTACATTTTTTAATTATTCTAGATTATATTATCGTGCACAGGAAAATTAATTTTCAACGTTGAAAATTTTTAATTTTCGAGCAAGGAGCGACGCAAGGCTTGAACAGGCGGACAGTGAAAGGGTTAAGTAGCCCCTGTCTTCCGCATCGAAGCACATCCTCTCATCTTTAATTCTAACCTACATTCGAAATCGCAGGAAGAAGGGACGAACAGCCATAAACGACGCATGAATGCATGTCAGATTACCGCAGAGCGTTTCTCGGGATTCCCCGTTCTCGATTACCACCCCATGGCGTGTCAAATTTCTTGAACATCGCCAAACGTTGACCATAGCTCGAGGAGAAACTTTCGATTGAGAGCGTCGTCGTGAGATCCATTTCAGACTTTGTATAAACTTGTGGCCCAGGGTTTTCACACGCGAAGATTATTGGCGCCACTCAGGTGGCATAAGTTTTTAGGGGTAGCCGATCGGTAATGTAGATTATTCGGTCGACAAGGATTGACAGTGCAGTATAGTCGGTTAGTAATTCGATGGCAGATAATGTAGAAAGCTTTGTCGATACAACGTGTAGTTAACTAGGATTCTGTACTATCGACACTTATCGATAGAATGCACTTTATTATCGACTGTGCATGCTCCAGAAAACAAGGAATAACTTATTGAAAGAGAATAACATACAAATTGTCACATATTTGTGACTTGTTTATTGCATAGGCATGTACAACCGATCCCAGTCGATATATTAATATTTAAAAAAATATTTAACCAGAAAGAATTAATAGTCGCGTTTCGAGTGAACTTCCAATTCGAGCCATCTGCTCCACGAAGGGCAGGCGTAAAGTGGCCATAATTGGGATCGAAAATTTGCACGCAAAGGTGACCGCAATTGATGGCCGAAAAATTCAGTCGTTCGAAAGCGATCCTCCGTGCCTGGTCCTCGCGGTAATTGCACGTTCTCTGGTTACGGATAATTCGCCAAGTGTCGGATCGAATTTTACGGTTCAATTGATCCGGCATTTTATGGAAATCCTCTCATCGGTGACACGTGGCTTCCTTTGATCGAGGATCTGCACGTTCGTCGTGAAAAAATGATTGGCCTCTGCCATCGAAAGAACGAACAATGTCACACTCGCGTGATTTCTGGGACAGTTCGAGATGCAACCGCAAAACACAAAGCATCGCCAAAGGGAAGTTTCCAATTTCAGAGATATCGATCGTTGTCCTCGAAGGCTCGTATATCGAACAAGAACATCGGTGAAAACGATTGGCACGGAAATTTGGCCCCGCGGATTCATCATTTGATATTTGATAAGCCGCAATTTGCCCTCGTTACGGTATCCTCCGAGGATGTTCATCGCTTCCGCGACGACACGAGCGTTACCTCGAACGCAAACGCTCGTTAGATACACATCGATGATTGTAGCTGAATCTTAAGTGTGAAATCTTTTAGAGAATCGAAGGCGATAAGGAAACGCTCAGGCTTATCCGCGACGAAATTATCGGCCGATAATGCAGGAAGATTATCCTGTAAAATATTATCAAGGACGGTGGTTCTTTTTGGTGGTTCAAGGGAATTATTAATATTCGAATGATAACGTGTTGAGATATAAATATTTTTGTAGGTAGAGTAAGTTTGTCGGTGATTGTGGGTGAGAGATACCCAACTGGTAACGTAGAGTACCTCACCGACAAGTATCGGTAACGCAGAGCAGTCCGTCGACAAGGCAGGCCATCCTGCAGGTAACACAGAGCATTGTAGCGATTTCAACAGTAACTTTACTTCCATTTCAAACCTTGAACCATGCATAATTAGGACAAAGAAGACTGCACTTGCCAATTGAAGCGTAAAAGCGTGTTTAGTATACGCCGAGAAGACACTTTGCTGGCGCAATCGTTAGGTGTGCATCCATGATGAGTGGTCGTGTCTCTGCGCAGCGACAGCTTTCACGGATCGACGCGCATAAAAAATTCCAATCGACGGCTATATCGTAATTGCAGCGAAGAGTCTCGCGCCTCTTCTTCTCTATGGTTATGCTATGGGTGCAGTCGTGATCCCTTACTTTGATGTCTTTTGCAACATTTTCTCGGGGCGGTGTTGCGCGTCCTAAAGCTGTGGCGATAGGAATTTAGATGAAACTGCGTTGCGAATAGTCATTTTAAAAATGGCACAGGATTAAATAATAGCTTTTTTCTTGTTAATATTCTTGTTGCTTAACAGGTCTTAAAAATATTTCTACCAAATTACGACATAATATGTTAATCTTCTATCTTCTAAATTCATGCTGTAACCACATTCATAATAAATAAAACGAAATCAGTTTCCATTGGTTCTCTAAAATAGGTTCCGCGTATTGTCGACGAATTAGCATAATATTTTATCGGCTCCTGTGCCGCGGAATATCGTTAATAACGCAGTCACGGATACCGTACCCTTTCGGCGTGTCCTTGGTCTATCGCGGGGCGTGCATAAAGCACGCAATGTTTCTCGCCGTGCCATTGGTCCAGGCAACGCTCGAGCCCATTGCGTCGGTACCCGACATGCATCTCGCCGAGCGATTTTTCCGCCATGCGTGAATATTTATGCGCTCCGCGACGCCTGTTGCCACCTAGAATAAGTAGGTGGATAATTGCATTTACGTCGAGATCGAGAATAGCCGTAGAAGCGGCGCGCGAAAAGTTAATCATGCGTTGCCCACAGTTTCGCGTTTTTCTACCGGTGGCCGCACGTTTTCCTGTCGATTGCGTTCCGGTTGCCAAGTTCGCATAACTCTGGGCTCCAGGGAGCAGAAGGGACCGCTGCTGTTGGCTTCGATACTTTGTTTCGTTGTAATATGTATCTTTGGTTAGTTTAAAGGAAAGCGTCCTGATGAGTTTGGAAGATCGGTCTTTTATTATCAAATATATCGACAGAGGTTCTGCGTTACCAGGAGGAAAACCTGCTTTATCGAACGAGTGCTCTACATTACCGAGCTTAACCGACATAGCGGTCTACATTACCGAGCTTTCATCACAGAATACTCTATTTTAATGCCTGACAAACTAAAACTTGTGCCATGGAGTTGATCAGTTAGGGTTCTAAGAAGCTCGTGTGCTCCATGTCTAGATCTTCGAGGCCTACATATTTTAAGAATGGGTGCTAGACATCCTTATGGAGCAGTGGTACTTATCCTCTTCAAAAATAGCCCAAGAAGATCGATCATGGGATCGTGAATCACGAGGCTGACACGTCCATTAGATTACCCTTACAGCTATCTTCCTGTCTGTTTATTTTACCTGAATGGTAAGTAGTACGGTCCAATCACCTCCTCGGTAAGTTACCTCGCGTTCGACAGCTACCCGTCAGTCATCGACGCTGGAACCAGTCGAACGGACAACCGACTCGAAATTCTACAGCTTCATTTCCTCTAACGCGACTCGAATTACGCCATTGTGCCGTCACAATCCAAATTTGTTATTCGACGCGGTCACAATGGCGCACAGCGTGATGTAGTGTCGCAATCAACGCTCGCCTCGAACGCTGCGTCACGAATCGTTCGACGCTAGTTCAATCACAAGACGTTCCAATTTCGCTATTGTTGCGATGACCTCCAATTGTATCGAAACGATAATGCAGAGGTCATTGCCGAGGCTTCGACCCAGGTCGACGTAGATTCGAAACTTTGATTATTGACAGCGCAAGGAATCGTGTCCAAGTCAGAATCTGTGAAAGAGTGTCGGAACTCGCGGAGCAGAATGCGAGGCAGCTTGATGAGTTTCACCATGTCCCAGGATCGAGCCTTGGAATATGTAGGCCGTGGAGATATAATACACGAGTCTTTCAGAAGTAAAACTGATCAACTCCACGACATATGAAGAAATGGAGAAAGTGTTTTACCTGGTGGTGGTAAAGTAGAGTACATCATCGGTAAAGCTCGATAATGTAGAGCTCTCCTTCGATAAAGCAGGTTTTCCTGCCGGCAATGTAGAACACTCTGTCGATACACCTGCATCATTAAACCGTAACTTCATAAAACCATCATAGAAACGTTCTGATCACTTTGTTCGTCTAAATGCAAGGTTCTTCGAGTGTGATGCTCAGACGAGATCATTCTAGAATACTTCTTGAATGTAAGAAAGTTTCTTTGGTTCTCCAGGCACTATCCAATCTGGCGGCGCGGGGAAATCGACTGGGAAGCGATGCAAAGCTCAGACGAATGCAACTATGGAATGCATTTCCGTCGAAGCCACGCCACAGCACTAAACTCGAACGTTGGAACATGACCGCTCGGGTGGTGTCACTGGGCGCACGCACGTTTTACTCTACGTTATGCGCCTCCCGGCCAATTTGTCTTGATTGTGTGCCCCGCGAAAGCCGTTAGCATACCGGGCCTCCGATAAATTTTCAAGCAGCTGCGAAATCCCACACATGGACCGCCCCTCCCGTGCGTGTATCGATGGAAGTAGATCAGATTACGCGGTAGATTGTCCGCGGCGTAGCCGGATACCTTCAACTGTACGTGTAATTGTCTTCGATCGGTTCTGTACGACCCGCTAAAGAGCTGTCTAATGGACCTTTACGGAGGTAAACGAAGACAACCGTTCTGGAATATTGAAAATGGAAACACACGACCGGCGTCGGCGAGCGCATAACTTCCGAGCCGACTTTATGCGACGCTGTGGCAAGAGTAACATCGTAAAGTCGACGGTCGTAAATATTCGCCGCTTGGAAATTAGATTTTTCCGCGAGACTTGAAATCTTATTTATAGGAGCTTTTGGCGTACCTTGGGCGATCGTTAACTACAGAAGGACAAGAAATACTTTCTTAAATGGTAATGGATTAGCTCAACTCCACGACATATAAAAAAAATGGAGAAATTGTTTTACCTGATGGGGTGGTAAAGTAGAGTACCTCATCGGTAAAGCTCGATAACGTAGAGCTCTCCTTCGATAAAGCAGATTTCCCTGCTGGTAATGCAGAACACTCTGTCGATGCACAAAGTTAAGATTAAGTCACCTTATTTTCGAATTACAAATTTTTAAGATCGATTTCTCCGATTTCCATCTCTTTCACTTTTTACAAAATTCATTGAGTGGACAGAGCTTCGGTTCTGAAAGAGTAAAATGATAAATTCTATAAGCGTAAAAACATGAATTCGAACGAATTCAAACGGACTTCTTGCCAACCTAATATATACATTCTACGTTCAGAGAATCGTACCTGTTAGCACCTACTGTATTCTCGGAACACCCTGTATTCGGTTGCTGGGTGTACCGGTTTCCTCCAGGGCTTCCGAGTATTCCCCTGGAGAAGTGATATGCATTATAAATACAATTTCGAGGATCGTTACGCGTCGCACTCGCCTTCCGCGGGTGTTTGATGGATCCACAGATTTATGGCCGGTTATGAGCGTTAATGCGAGTTTCGTGTACCCCGGGTGTCAGACGTGATTTAGTATCTTAATAGGAGATGACAGCGGGGTCTGGACTCGATCGTTCCTCGCCCTGCCGCGATAATTAATTCAATTGTGCCGAACCCCATCGTGCACTCGTCGCCACGAGCACGTCGTATGTCGGTCGATCGTTTCGCAAACGCGTCTCTTAATTTCAGCGGTCAAACCACTTGCCCATTCTTTACTTAACAAATGTTGCAAGTCTTGGTTAGTAAAATGGAAAAGAACTTTTCCATTCATATTTGCATAAGAAACCCATCTGAGGAATTCCATAAGAAATTCAAATTTTCTCTTATTAATTTATCACTGAAAATTACGCGTGATAAGTATTTAGGAAACATAACTATAACTACTTCGATGTTTTATGTGCGTCCCATACTTTTGAACACAGCTGTATCTAGATCTGACGGGTAGCAAGTCTAGAAACATAATTAGCAAAAATCAAATTACCTTCTTTTCCGATGTCCCTCGGTTACCGACACTACACGAGTTACAACGCTCGATTCATTTGTTATCGGCGCCGACAACAGCGTAAAGTTTTCGCAATTATAGGGTGTAAACAGCTGTTCGTACAAGCCGCTTTACTTATCTATCGCCGCTTGTCAAACGTTATAAACGAGCATAAAACAGTGGCCCAACCTGGTACCTCGCTCTATACGTCAAACTCCTAATCCCCGTGACGAAAATAAAAGTTACGTGTTTTTAGCAATTCGTTCGCGCCAACTGTCATCGTTGTATCGGTAGCCACTGACAAGGCAAAATAACGCCTGTCATTATTCTTGGCACCGACGTGGAATTATGAGATTTCCAACTGTTCCTTGCCGCAGTGCTTCGGAGATCTTACGGTTGATTGCTGTCAAAAACCTGCTTGGATATATAGAGTGCATAGAGTGCATAGTACTCTGTCTACAAGACTATAGAGTTTATAGACAGTCTATAAGACTGATATAGGGTATTTTCTAGGTAATGTAGACAACTCGGTTGATAAGAGAGTATTATCGATAGGGCACTCTCTAAGTAATGTAGATTACTCTGTCGATAGAACTACATTATCGATAGGACAGTCTCTAGGTAATGCAGATTACTGTGTCCAATAAGGCACTCTCTAAGTAATGTAGACTACTCTGTCGGTAAGACTACTTATCGATAGGGCACTCTCTAGATAATGTAGACTACTCTGTCGATAGGACTACATTATCGATAGGACAGTCTCTAGGTAATGCAGATTACTCTGTCCAATAAGCCACTGTCTAAGTAATGTAGACTACTCTGTTGGTAAGAATACGTTACGAATCGAGTCTACTCCTTCGGTTTTCAGAGATCTCCAAGCCTAGACCTATCATATACCCTCTGCCATCTGCTCTACTTTTCATAACAGCTCAGCAATTTTTTAACTAATTCATTTTTGCGTAAAGCTCACTAAATCCAATTGTTCCCATCTCTGACGTGGTACAATCGTTGGTAATCCCAAACTTTTGAGCAGCGGTGTATATCGTTGATAGAGAAGAGCTTAACGAAGGAGAAAGACAGGGCGATCCTGTTAGCGGCTTCCCACGACCGACATTTTCACCGAAGATCGAGGGAAGCCACGCCGGGGCTGGGGAATGAATATTCAAGGTTCCGCGTTCAGCGGATCGCCGGCCGATCCCGATATCTGCTTTGGAAGTCGATTATGCGCGCGATCACGCATTACGTCGCGTTCAATGCTCGTTACTGCGAAACAGGGAGTGCTATTAATCACCTGTTCCGCGGCCTGGTGCAGCAACGTTCGCCGCGAAAAATCTTCAGAGAGAATTGAAACGTACACCTCTGACATACTTTCTAGGCGCATTGTGCGGCCTCCGTCGATACCGCGCCTCGCGCGCGGGAGGAGGGTAAAAAATGAATAGATATTATAGACACTGATGCTCCGTCAACTGGAGGAACGCTCCACGCCATTTTGGCGCCTCTGTGAATTTTTCGGAAAGAAGGGAAACCTTCGTAGAGGTAAATGGGGAATCTATTTGTTGGAGTCGAGGGGTCCAAGTCAGTATCTCTCTTTTTGTAGAACACGCGAAGTACTTGGGGTATAGTCGTTCTTTATTGACGAAGCATAGTAAACCTAGACTTTAAAGAGATGTATTTATGTCTTTGAAGTGATCTTCAAAAAGACAAACAGGAGTATATTTGTTGAACAGAAAGTGTTCTGGCTAATATTATGACTCTTTTCAAGGAAATCACGTGAAATACTTGATGTATAGTAGTACTAAATGGATGAAGCATTGTAAAAACTTGGGCTTCGAAGAGATAAACAGGGATTTATGTCTTTGAAGTGGATTTTATTTATCGGAGTTGAACGAATTGTGGTCTGGACAGTATTTTGGCTCTTTTCTAGTAAATCATATGAAATACTTAGGGTATAATAGTTCTGGTGAAGCATAGTAAACCTGATTTTCAAAGTGGCCTTAATGAATTTACAGAATTCATTAGGTGTCTTCATTATGCACACGGTCGAGGCAAGGAACAGAACCTCTGATCGCAATGAGGAGAAACTATATGTCGTTGGAATTTGATAATTTAATTCCTTTCTTCGTTGTGGTCAGATGTTAATGATCCCTGAATTTTTAGTGGTTTTCTAGCATGATTGCTAACGTGTGGTTTATTACGACTCCCGTCTTTCTTCTTCAGTATGAGCACTATTCTTCTCCCCTGCTAAGTTTGATCACATTAGTCCTCCATTCCTACGACCGGGATGACTGAATATGCGTCAGAGATGGATTCTTCATTACTGCCGGCCTTTGTTACTAGCCTCTTGCCTGGAAGACTCCTATCTATGGGTTTAATTGACTCCTCACAAATTTATCTTCAGAGGATGACCATATGCTTTGCGTTGATGCAATTTGCATGGTTCGCAGCCAAGTCCATCCAAATCCCCACCGTTCATTGTTGGGCTATTCTTTCCTTCTATCTTCAGAGGATGACCGTGTGCTTTGCGTTCAGGCGATTTGCATGGTTTGCAATGGAATATCTTCGAATCCTCGCTGTTGGTTGTTGGGTCTTTCACCTTCTTAAGTGACTTACCTTTTCTTTTACAACTCGCGTGTTTCAATTATTAATTCGAACAGCAGGGGTGGGATAACCTCCACCCAAACCTGGCCACTCTTGAAACGATATTACGTACATATTATATATACACGTTACTTTATTTTATAATAATCAGTGTCCTTAAGCCAGGCACTGTAGCTTCGCATAATAACAATAAATAATAATAATATCGAGTGGCCTAATAGAATATCTCTATTTTTTTATTTTATAATGATCTTCATATCTGTGATAATTTTTTAAATATTATGTCAAATAGTGCATTCTTTTACTCCATAATTATTTTAAATAATCGTGAAACGGTCCTGAATATTATTTCCAGTGGAATCACAAGTAAAAGTTACAAATTTCTGTAACGATTTCTTCAATTGAATTCTGTTTATCGAATATTATTTTGAGGATTACTTCTTTCATTAAATTTGAAGTAAAAATATAACAATCCCAAATGAATTATTTCAAACATTTATTTTTTACTTTCACTCCAAATTAAAGTTTCCCCAGGTGACAATGAACTACTTCACGGGGTGAGTGTGAAAAGCATGCTGGCTCACTGCAGGAAGCTAGAAAACTCAAGCACCTTAGAGGATCAAGAGAATAGGGATACAATGGCGACAGCTCACTGACGTTCACGTAACAATAAATAATAATGATATCGAGCGGCCTAATAGAATATCCCTGCAAACCTCGATCATGATCTCGGCAGCAGCAAGCAGGGTCCCCGAAGCAAAGAGTTTGACTCGTTTCACGTACGGGCAGCGCACAGAGGAGCAGGCAACTGTAAAATACACCCAATCCCGAAGGCCGTCCACCTTGCGCTTATACCGGGTGTCCTGTGTAACCGGTCTCGTTCCGCTCGCCAGCGATCGTTATCGAATTAACGTTAATGTCTTTACGTAACGTCGCCCAGCTGTGTGCTACTCGCGTGCGTTCTGTTTTGACTGACACAGGTTCCCCCTTTCCAGCGATAGGGGGGCACCGATTTTCCGTTCCCAGGCTACCGGCAGGACGAAAATCCACCGGCTACGCGAACGACGAGTTTCAGGCCGTTTCGCAACTGGCGGATATCGAAGTCAGTTAATTAACGCGCTGATACCTACCTGGGGATTATGACACGTCCTGCGACCGGCGACGACTATTTTGATACTAATGGAAGGGTTCACAGGACTTCCTACATAAATCCTTGAAACGAGATACGCTGCGCTCGATCATGTATCCTTGGACCACAAATTCCGATGTAACAGATCTATATTTCCATATAAAGGCTGTCCTACGAAGCGAAGGATATCCAGCATGTCACTTAAAACGTAACCCACTATGTCCCGAAATTTTTTCTGCAGACAATTTGCAAGGCATTCACTTTGATAAATTCAGATTGATAGCGTGTCGGTTTGTGCAATTTTTTGAAGTCATTAAAATTACTTCATATGCAAGTGTTATATATAATTTTGTAGCTTTCGAAAAGCTCTTTCATATTTAATTATTGGCTACAATAATTTGTCGATCGTTTAATTTTTTTTTTTAATTTCAGTAAAATTATGGAAAATGTTCGGTCTGAAAGCAACAGTTTAAAGCTACCGAATATAATATTTTCTTTGCTGCTTCATTGCGGTTCGAAATTGAAGACCGTGCGGGCGCGTCCACACGCGTCGCCATTTTTATTCAGAATAGCCACCCCTTTTAACCCTCGCATAATTGCACCACAATCCTCGCGCAGCTATGTTTTTTGTGCCAACAACCCTTCACGTTCCATAGGTCACCGACACGAAATTAAAATTTAAGGATATGCATTAATCAAAAAATCAATTTCTTTTTCCCGTTAAGTGTCCTCAGTAAACATTAAGTATGCCTGTCGGTGTTTCATCCGCAGCTGTAGCTGAATTCCAATCGGGTTCGATAATTGTTTATCATTAGTAGTGATGCACGCGAGTGGCGGTTCGCGTGGCATTCGTATGACGCAACCCAATCGCGAACGACACCGTCGATCTCGATCCTGGATCGCCAGGAAACGCGATATCGCTTCTCAACGTCGCGTAGTGGTTAAAATCTCAGAAAACATGGACTAATGTCACATTTTCTACCGCGTTGAAAATCCATGAAACTTTAACAGCGGATCACAACATAATATATCACAGCGCAATATGATACAACATAGAACAACATAATACAACATAACTGAACATAAGACGATATATCACAACGTAACACAATTCCAACGTAATATTCCATGAAAGTTTTATTACATCGAAACCATTCTATCACGTCGTCATTATCGCAATCACCGTATCTATTGGTCCATAATAACATCTAATAAGTGTGAATAAACAAAACAACGAACACTAACGTCATTAGTCCCACGTACGATCCCGCAAAGTATCAAACTTTTTCAATTTCCCACCATACAAACCTCCCCCATCGACAAAACTGCACATGACACTCGAATAAACTATTCTACTCGCACATAAACGCGACCATAACTCATCGTCGGTCACCTACTATCTCTCGATTTTTAATCTTAACACCACACCTCAAGCACGCTTAAAGGATCCATCATTAGAATGGCTTCAAATCTCAATTAGCAATCGTTAGAATCGGCCCAAGCCTTAATTAGTTATCGTCAGGCTCGCTCGACCTCGAATCTCACATGTTTAGACACAATGCATCAACGGACGAGAAAGGTCTCTCTGTCTAGCGATTTTTACGCTCGATGGGCTAGATTTAGCCGCTGACAGGACGAAAATAGGCGCGTTCCCTCGTCGAACGGCTTCCATTGACTTCCTCTTATTTATGATCGTGCGTCGAGTTTCGCTCGTTGTGACATTACGATGAAATATTACGTATCGACGACCGTGCCCCGTGGGCGGCTGAACGAGAATTCATGCGAGGTTACGGTCTTTTAGACGTGTCCCATTTTGTTCTGACGGAAGGACGTTTAAGTCGCGGCTAGCTGACGCGATTCGACAGCCTCTCGAGATCTCTTTTACGGTTCGTTTTATGCCGATTTCGCGCCGTGCTTCCGTAAAAATCACCTTCGAAACCTCCGTCTGCTCTAAACGTAGCCAAATAAAATATGGCAGTAGCAAATGGTAGTATTGTTGTTGTGAAAGCACCTTAAACGACGAATATATACACGTGTAACATGTTTTCTTTACTTTTCGTTATTGCAGCAGTAAATGACACGAAACGGTAGATAATCCATCGCCTTACTCTTATACGCAATTCGAAGCGTTAGTAATGAATATATACTGTTGATCTTTATGCAAAACAAAATCATTGTGAACGTACCTATAAGAGTTGAACCTAAATAGAATGTTAGCGAACTTTACTCTCGATATTTTGTTATGTTACTGTACACTGTGTGCATTTTGTAGTTTCTTGCACGCTAGAATTTTCTATTCGATGCATAAAAGCTGCAGTTTAAATATCGCGCAATAAATCTTAATCGATAATATAATCGTCGATTAAAATAATATTAAAAAAAATATTTTAAATACAGAAAATAGTTCCGCATTTACTTCGTCAGAAAATAATTAAGAAAAAAATTTGAAATTCTTTGGTTTTGTTCCTGTTAATATAAATAATAACTGTGCCACGTGTCTCTCGAATCCCTCGGCAGTCAACAGGATAACTATCTACCATTGTTCCAATCACAGTGCTCATTGTTCGCAACAAATCAGCGTCTAGATTCCCCCTGAGGGAGAGGGGGGAGGAGGGAGAGACTAGACGTCGAAGGATTTTGGTGGATACGGAGCAACGTTCGAGTAGCGTATGCCTTCGGAATTCGTCTCTGTCCTAGAGAACGAGGGCCTCGAAAAACGCATGGTCGCCTTTCAGCAGAAAGACTTCCTTGTTCCCGTCGTCCCGTTATCAATGGACGAATCGCTGGAACCTGACAGTGATTTATCGATCTGACCTCGCGGCGTTGCGCCGGGGTCACGGAAATTACGGCGAAAAGGTTCCTTCTTTCCTGTGGATCGCTGCCACGATCGCAAGAGGGGCGGGTGGGGGGAGTGGGAGTTCCTCGATATTCGCGCGTTCCACGGTAAATCGACCGCGCCTATCGCCATTAGAACGTACCCACCTGGCTGGTATTTCAACGTCGATGGTTTCATGGTCCATGGTTGTTAATTTGACAAATCGTTTCAATTATGATTTGCTGGGAACAATTTTCTTGCTGTATTCTACTATATATTGCCGTTCCCTCGATGAACGATTGGTAGGGCAGAGTGGAATACTTTGGACCGGGTACGACACTCGACGAGTAAAGCAGTATACTCTGTTGGAAATGTAGAATACTCTGTCGATAAGGTACTCGGTTGGTAGAGAATTCTGTCGACAAGAGTTGGGTCAGCAGAGCTCTCAGTTGATAAAGCAGTGTACTCTGTTGGCAATGTAGAATACTCTGTCGATAAGAATACTCGGTCGACGGAAGTCTCTGTCGGTAAGACTCGATATTGCAGAGCACTCAGCTGATGAAGCAGTTCGTTTTGCAAGTAACGGATCGCTTGTTATCTAGATCTATGTGTTATCGATGCATCATCTCACAATGAGAACTACGAGAATCGATTATGTTTCACTGTTTTACAAGAAGCATGACCTCCAGAGCGTCAGTAATAAACTTTTTTCTCATCGAATTGCGTTGTACGTACCCACCCTAGTTCACGCGTGGCTTTCTCATTCAATCGAATACTTTTCACAATTCCAGCTTTCTCCACGCCTCCAAACACTGTATCGCCCATGACCGCGAGCATTGTGTTATCTCTGCGTGATCCTGGCCTCCGTGTTCCCCATCGAAGCTTCGAAAATGTTGCTCTATCGAATACCCATCCCTTACCTTATCGATTCAACATTCTACTTTACCAAGTGTAAAGTATAGCCAGTGGATGCATGGTAAAGTAGAACATTAAGTCGATAAGACAGATGAGGGTGTTCGATAAGCCAAAGTTATATATATTCCACTCGGAATAGATAAGGGTAGCAGGTGCTGCAAGGCTACTAAATGCCCCTGTAACAAATCGCTACGCGTAAACGCTATAAAATTACTCTGATATCGAACGTATTGCTTCTTCAGGGTCCTCTGCGTTGGAGCAAGTCGCGGACTTTCAATGGAAAGTGGCCAAGGCGCATCTACTTTCTCATGAAATTCGCGGTTACCCTTTTCGCGGTTTAGTAGGACAAAATATATCAACGGCAGTGGGCTGGACGTCGGTGAACGCCCCTGGCCATTGGGTGTCTCCTCGGCTACGGCGAGGGCCTCCTTTTGCTGAAGCAACAGCGACGTACTCGAGGAAGGAGAAGCTACTCTCTCGATCTTCCTTAAGTAGGTCTCGGGAGCGAAGGAAGCGCGAGAAGGACCGTGCAGGACGAACGAGGACAGCGCGAGGAGACGGGATAGACGAGGAAAAAGGATAAAAACGGCGATGGTCGGGGGCAAAAATCTTGGAATACATATATACTAATACATACATACGATATACATGCTTATACGAGAGGAGAGAAGAAGAGGAAGGCCCTCTTCTCAGGGCGCCTCTTCTTCTTCGGACCGTGACCAATAACCATTGCAATCGTCCTGGGATTAACAAGCATCCGTGCTCATCTGCGCGCAGAATCCCAAACTGAGCGTTTAAGGCCAATTTAGATAGATCATGCTTTCCTGCATTACTCGTTGCAGGTGGATGGGTAGGTTACTCGTTCCAGGTTTTGTTTTTTTTTAAATAAACTCCGTTGGTAACTCAGCGCACTCTAATGGTATGACCCTCCTTGATAGAAAGATTTATCAATTACAGTGATCTATATTATCAGCAGAGCCGTCTGCCATACCGACCAAGTGTTCTTCATTACCGACCTTTACCGATGGGGTACTCTGTCCTTTAGGGAGTACTCCAGTTTACCCTACAAGCAAACACAAACTTGTTACACAAACATTTATCACTAGAGCGATCTGTATTATCACCAGAGTCACCTGCCATATCGACCAGGTGTTCTTCATTACCGAACCTTACCGATAAGGTACTCCGTTCTACTCAGACACTACCTTATCCTACAAGAAAACACAAAACATGAATAGAATGATGTCTTTTTCTTCAACCAGCAATATCCAATACAGGTACATATACAACAACTAAAACCTGCTTCTCTTTCTCTGCTTCAATAATTACAATTCTCCTCGACAAAGAATCAACTAACTACTAAATGGTATCTATCAAGCATTCGATCGCGTTTAAACTTCCTTTTTATCCAAAAGGGCAGATCTGAAGTTTGTTTAACAACATATTGCTCGTGGAACGGTCGTTCCTAAATTCAACAAGCAACAAATTATTCCAGCCGACAGCTGCTATCGCTCCCTGTGTTGCGTTGTTTATTTACCAGTAATAATTCCTGGCGCAACACCTTGTACGCCCTGGTCAACGATGCAAGCAAATCCCGCTACGCTTTTACCAGGTCTTATCGGTGCAACCGTGTTACGACAGGTGCGCGATGCACCCCACGTGAAAGGTCGATTTTCGCCACGAATGGGCGCGGTCGCGATGCCACGCGATAACGGTGCGATGTCGAGGATATGGTTAATTCCTCGGTAAACGTGACACTATGTGTACCGATAAATCAGCATGGCTGGTAGCCCTGAGGGTATAGCAACGTCGCAGATCGCGAACGAAGGCGTGATACATAAAATATAACACTGGCAGTCTAACGCAGAGAGTTATTTTTATATTTACATTATTTAATATAAATATATAAATTACGTTTAATACAATCGTAATTATTTAGTTATGTATTGACAGTATAGTTATACAGATATAATATAGTTTATATTAAATTTGTCCATTTATTTATCACCATTATAACTATATTAATAATATATACATTAGTACAAATACAGAAATTAAATAAAATTGTATTAAATAATCCCATTAAATGCAATTTATTATAAATTCCTCGTCTACTATATAATTATGTGTATACTATTTTAAAACACGTTACAATATGCGTATAAAAATTAAAAATTATTAAATAAGCGTCAAGTAACTACGATGCAACACATTTTAACATTAGTGCGATTACAAGAATGAATTTATCGCACGAAAGGAATGAAAATGATTAATTTATGTTACGTTGATATCTGATACCTCTACAGACGCAGTGGGTCGTTGTTCAGCACGAGGATTACTTCACGAACCCACGATCAGCCAAGAAATGATCCTTTCCTCGGAATGTAAATTAAAATTCATCGAAGAGAGAATTAAGAACAGCCGATTCGCGTACGGCGCGTTTTTACGCGGAACCAATTCCATTAAGATTGAACGCCAATGAAGACTCTCAAGGAGTTTATAGTAGAGAGTAACAAGTAAAAGGCAGAGTCAGATTTCGAGAGTTAGTAACAGTACATGACTGTCAGAGGTATAATTCAACCCGTTTTGCCAAGTAGGTCTTTAAATATTAAACGTTTCCAACCGTCGGTCCACTCGACCTGCCCGTCATGCCTGCCTATGCATTTCTATGGACTTACCAGAACGCTGATATAATTCTTTGCTCGCGCTAGCGAACTGCCGCGACATCACCATAAAATCCGTGCATTTCACGCGCGAAAACCCATGCCAAATCAAGGAATGAATCTTCCAGTCGGCAACATTCTCTCCAATAACAGTCAGCTCCTCTCTCGAAAGGAGCTCGGATCCTTCGGTAATCCGATTCCCGATACACAAATTATGCACTTTACTACCCTAGAAATTCGTTTCGCCGCTAGAAAAGACGGTCCGCACGTTCTCTAAAGAGATAGTCGATCGGAGGATCCCTCCGCGGATGGCGCGGTCCCGACGCCTCGCACCGTAACAATTTATGGCGGACATAAAATCCATAGGTCGACCAGATACGCTAGAAAGGCTGGGATCTTTCCCCGGTTTTCACGATCGCCGCGCAATTAAACCCCACTTGTCCGCGGATAACAAATTTTTTTCACAGCTGCCGAGCCGACGTCGATGCTCCGGACGATTTTGATATATTTCATTCGTGCGGTTATTTATTATACGTACAGTGCTGTGTACAAGCCTTGGGCTACTTAGAGTTCGTTACATCTTTTGCATTGTTCGTCGCTAAAGAAAGCGGACGAATTTTGATTATCGTACGGTAATATATGTTTATAAATGTATAGTATATTAATCAAATAATTATTATATATGTTTGTTAATCATGCTGGTCTGCCACATATTTATATAATATAATTGTAGACAATTGTTAAATGATTTAGAAAAAAAATTAAATAGTAAAAGTCACGAGTCAGAATTCGAAGGAAAAGAGAGACGAAACATGAACATGAATTGTTTCAGATTAAAGGAATACTAAATATTAAATTCTTCTTTGAATTCATACTACTCCCATCTAATTTCTGACAGTACACTGTACAATAATATTGGTCAAATAAATGGACAATATATGTCAATAAATATATTGAACCAAATTAAAAAATGTCGAGTTAATAATTCATTCACACGAGAATGGACATATCCAAAAATAAAAGAGACGAAGAATCTAACGAATTGCCAGAATGGCACTTCGAAAACACAAGTATCAATCTTTAAGTAGAAGACGATTCTTCTCAGTTAACTGTAAGAGAAAGGAAAGATTCATGGATATATCGCGCCTTGTCGATGGCAGAATATGTTCTAAACGAGTCGGTAAGCGTGAGGTAGCCTAAACGGCAGCACTTACAGAACGGTTCTTCGACGGAAGCTTACGAGTCGCGTTATAGGTACTCGCGAATACGAATTTACACGATGTGTAATTGATCAGGAACCCAGCCGTGTCGAATAATTCGTACTGGATCGCCGCCGCCGCGTTTAATGACCTAGGACGTCGTAAAACGCATTTCGTCGCTACGATTTACATCGTCGTAAAGTTGCCGCGGAAAAAACATCTAATGTTAATCGCGGTGAATTTACGGAAAGCTTCCCAGCCTCTGGAACAAGAAACCAGCGAGGAAAAGTCCGATATATATTAGGTGTAGAAATTAATTTTGTGCTTTTATATTCGATCATTTTTTAGTCAACTTTATAGTATAAATATTGACTCGTCATTTTGAAGTACTTCTAAGTTCTGAACTTAATTTCCATTACAATTAATTCTGTGCCTTTGTATCGAAGCATTTATAATTTTATTTTGCAGTATAAATATTGACTCTGAGAGAATAAATTCCCAGACCTCAGCGACGCATAAATCTGAATCGTCGGAGTTGTATCAGAAATCGTAGTCGGCGGAAGGAGGTTTGTCTCTGCGCCCGTTTATATTGCATCTCGATGCCCCTTTTGTGTTTGCTCAGCCACGCCTGGGCATCGGGACCGTTCGCAGGAATGAGTAGATCTCCTCTAATCCGTTCGTTTCCATAAGCATAGCTCGTGATCGCTCGTTTTTATTCGCGGCATCATCCATTGGCGTCGCGCGTCGTTCGCTTTGAATTTATAGAATTTTTAATCTAAAGGCACTACGAAATTTTCTAGGTCCGAAAGAAATTTGATATTATATTTCAGTTCATTGGATTGTATTGTATACGTCACAGATAGAATTTAAGTTTAAGTGGATTTAAATTTAGGTGAAGTCAGGAGATATTACGAAATTTTCTTGGTTGGAAAGAACTAGGATATTATACTTCAGTTCGTTAATACATATTGTATATAATATAGATGACAGACAAAATTTAAGTCTGGGTGGATTCTCAAATAATTTTAAAAGTCGAAGTCTGCAGAAATCAGGCTACGATTAAAATATGACGTCGAGTTTCTATTTATCTAATTCTGTCTATTGTATTTTGAGGATTTTACTATTCCTGGGTGAAGATTTCAACGTGTTGGGTTGGAATCCTCGACGCCAATGGCGACGGGATGACTCAAAACGCCGCGGCGATTTCGATCGTTAATAGGAACCGTTCGCGATAAGAATAGTAGTAATAACAACAATAACAGGGAACGGTAATGGAAGGGTAACAGGGACGGTAACGACGACACAACGGTGTCCCATTGTACGCGCCTCTGTCCAGATACCAGGCATGAACTGGCCCGAACAATCGGAAGAAACACGAGGCGGAATCGATAGCGGCCACGGTGGTCACACTTAGCTGCTTCGGGTTCTGTCAGCTACTCGGGGCATTCCTATTCACCGTGTAGTTCTTTTCTTCTCAAAGCCTCTACTGTTTTTGCCTAGCCGCTCGGCTTGGGTCACCTAAGCGGCTATGGTCGCCCATCCGTTAACACCGCCGGCACAGCGAACGAAGTTACGAATCTAACCAACTGGAGCAGACGCAACCGTGGTTTAATTTTATTGTATGATAAACGTCTCGAACTAGCCTTTAAGTCTTCTTCGGCGGGACAGAAATTTGGTTCACGTGCTTCAATGGTCAGGGAATAAATGGAAATCGTGTTTAAAGAGGGGGTATGAAGAATTTTTGTTTTTTAGTTGAGGAAGTTAATTGAAGATTTCGACGACAGAAGTTGAAGATTTCACGAGCTGGAGATTTCAATGCTTTTCGCTGGAGAATTCAACGTCACGAGTTTGGAGGTTTCAACGCTGCGAGTCGGAGATTTCAATGCTTATCGCTGGAGATTTCAACGCCACGAGTTTGGAGATTTCAACGCCACGAGTCGGAGATTTCAACGCCACGAGTCGGAGATTTCAATGCTTATCGCTGGAGATTTCAACGCCACGAGTTTGGAGATTTCAACGCCACGAGTCGGAGATTTCAATGCTTATCGCTAGAGATTTCAACGCCACGAGTTCGTAGATTTCGATGCTTGTCGCTGAAAATTTCAACGCCATGAATTTGGAGATTCCAACTCCACCAATTTGGAATAATAAAAAAGAGGAAAGAAGCTCCTGTAAATGTTCGAAAGACGACTTCATCGATCGATCAAAACAAAGCACCAAGTCATTTCGACGTCCTGGTGACCAACGCCGGGGTTCCAGCTGTATTTCCAGGAATACTAACCACACATTCGACTGGCTCCAAGCAACGCTCGGTATCTCACGCACGGTCTTGTTCGGCACACCATAAACGCTATCTATAGCGCGGGCACCGTGCGCTGGAAATTTGTAGTAGCGTTCGAAGTAGTGGTGTCGATCGATTCTAATCGAGAAATGGTAGACGTGCGGTTGATGTATCGGCCATATAATAACACCTGGATACATCGAAAGGATAAGGTCAATGATAAGGCGGCCCGCGGGATTGAATCTAAACGCGGGGTGGTTATTTACCAGCGCTATCTATGAAAATGAGCAAATACGATTTACGAAAAATCGAAAATGGTTGTAACTCCGAAGCAGAACGAAATCGGACATACACTGTCGGCTATAAGTCACCGGGACACTTGGCTGGGCGGCCTCTGCGAATGCAAATTAAGATCAGATAGAAATTTCTGAAGCGATTTTATTAACTGGTTCTATTTTATTTACCTATTTTAAGTTATCATTATTATTGCGCATACATAACACGCGGGTAAGTGCGTGATACGCGAGATAGCGAATAACGATCTCGTTTCATAATTTAGTTTTTGGATTCATCAACGTAATTATTGGCGTGTTGTGATGAAATGAATAATTATGGCATTGTGAATAATCCCTAACTTTGTTTTTGATATGACGTAACGCTTGCGTACCACGATGATAAATCCAAAATACGTACGAATTCATGGTACGAAATAACCTAAATAACGAAACAAGAACTTGAGATCGCACATTTACTCTCGTACTATGTAATGAAAATAACGAGCTAAAATAGATAAATAAAATAGAACCAGATAATAATATTGCTTCAGGAGTTTCCTACAACTGTGATTTCCACATTTAATCCTAATTTTCAGGCCATAATCTGTGCGTATATAATACAGGTTACGAGTTTGAGCTCTCAATTAGAAGGCAAGGGGTTAAGCGCACGCGAAAAAGGAGAACGAGAAGTCAGGCTCCATTTTTTTCCTAGGTCTCCGTGTCTCTTCTGCTTTCATTAAGATGTAATTATTGCTCTTAACGAAGCCAAATGCTACTTTAACGACCGCCAGCCGAGGCATTAGCACGATAGGAAATCGTCTTCATTATACCGGTAGAAACACTGTGGTAAACCGAAACCTTTTTATTGGAACTCCGCGAACGCGCGATACACAAACAAAGATAAGAATGAAAAGTACAAATTTAGTAAGCTCGACTCTCGCTTAGGGAGAACTAATAAGAATTTGATCGATAAATTGAGAATTTTACATATTCGAAGTAAAACCAATGTGACTGATTGCTACCTTACATGTAATTTACCTTGTTCAAGTCGTAAACAATTAACCCATTCGCTGCTAGGCACATTTAAAGCGTTATGGCATATCCGGAGCCGTAACTTAATATTTCCTTATTAACAATAACAATTAAACGTAGAACAATTTAAATACAACAGATACTATCAATTTCTATAAAGTATTTCTATTTGAAATATAATAAATTCTGTATATCTGTATCTGTAAAAATACGAATTTGCATAAAAATTCGCAGTCCATTTATTACTATTTATAGGACGAACAAATTATCCGCGCCCGACGGATTTTCATTCATAAGTTTGACTAACCTACTGACGAGGGGATTATCTCCGCTGCGTTTGACGTTGGTTAGCATAAATTTTGTCGCGGGGCCAGTTTCAACGCGCGACGTTTTATTGTGTCGGTTAATTCTCGTGTGCAGGACTGGAGGTTGGAATTCATGAGCGAGGAAGTTGGTTTGCGAATGATGCAAACAAGCGCACGTGAGGAAAACAGGGGTTCTTAACCTTTCTGTGCTGTGAAATCCATTGAGAATCCCGAGATACCCTTTTGCACTTCTCTTGCAACAGAGACGGCTTGTTCGTCTCTTTTAAGTAAATTAGATCCATTTCTTGACGGCGGATATACAGTCCATGTAATAAGTAAGTATAAAGGAACCAATTCGAAATAAAACTGCAGCATATTTATTTTATTAATAAATTTTAGGGAAAGAAATAATTAAGCAACGTTCCTACGTATTTCTAGAGTAGATTTTGGATATATTAAACTTTGTTACTTTCGATCTTAGCCTCTTATTTCTTTTCTTATTAATTTTAGTTTATATTGATTGCTGTACGATATATAGTTTATTAGCATAAAGTTTCTAGAAATTTTGGAGCAGACTAGAAGCGGATAGAGTCGAAGGATTATTTGAATATTTCATAACTAGACTATGGATTTTTGTGCAATCTATAAAAAATTTGAATCTGCAAGAAACTATAAAATGCACACACTGTGCAATAATACAAGAGAATATTGAATGTAAAGTTGATTCTCATTAATTCTCGTTATTC
Source organism: Hylaeus volcanicus (assembly GCF_026283585.1). Classification (NCBI taxonomy): domain Eukaryota; kingdom Metazoa; phylum Arthropoda; class Insecta; order Hymenoptera; family Colletidae; genus Hylaeus; species Hylaeus volcanicus. Next base: position 6,908,966 of record NC_071980.1, on the reverse strand, counting down.
TCATTTGCTTTATTCTCCGTCACCGATTTTCTCCAACTAACGAACGAAGGACAAGACCAATTATGCACCAACCTAATACAAATAACGATCGAAATACCAATAAATCCAATGCCCCTCGAATGCCTCTAAAATAGTAAAATAACAAACAGTCGTGGTATCCTCGGCCCTAATTGGGATTTAAACCCGTCCGACGAAAGGACGAGCGCTCGATGTCCCGCGAATCGACGTGACAGCGTTTACCGTGGACGCGCGTCGCCTCTTTGCCCTTATTTCGACTCGGGTGAAATCCAAACGCGTGCCGGGGCTCAGCGAGACCTATGATCCTTAAATGGCGTTTGATCCGCTTCGCGGCTTGTATAGCAGTTTACCGTGGTGTCTAATTGCGATGAAAGCGATGATGAAGTGGATGCTACAGCCGAGTGAATTACGAGCAATGGGTCAAAGCGAAACGACGCTCGTCTGGCTACAGAGGCCGAACCGCGCGAACCGCTCGCGTCATGGGAGGATCGTGGATCTTGCGGATCACGGAACGTTCTGAATCTCAACCGGCGCCCGAGGTGCTCGGATTAGAAGACGAATCGATCGCGAGGAACGACTGCACGGAAATAATCGGATGATTCGACGAACGATTCGCGAGAATAATAAATCACTCATGGGAAGCGTATCGATGGATCGCGGGACGTCCGATTCCTGGAGCGATTGAATCGTGTTGCGAGCGCATTATGCGACTGAAATCGCTGTTGGACGACGCGTTGCGGAATAATTGAACGACTCCGGGCCGATGTCGAGAGAAATCGAAATGCTGCGCGTGAACTTGTTGCCGAGGGGTCGCAGATCTTTTTCGTGCTAAATTCAACACGAATCACGTGTCCAAAATGATCTATCAATTTTTGTTGGGGTAATTTAACACGTCATGCTTGCGTTAATCGATAACACAAGCTCTATATTAAATTTATATTTTTTTTTATGTTATAGTAACCAGTAACCATTCGTTGAATAATATCACAAATATCTCGTTAAAAAATTAACACAAATAGACAGCAACTTTTACACGATAGTTACGATAATTATTTACAGCACTTTGTCATTACAGAATTTCTATATAACATTCTTTTATATTGTTACATACTGAGGGCATTTTGTAATTTCTTGCACATTCAAATTTCCTATAAGTGCAGAAAAATCCACAGTCTGCTACCACTAATAATCTACGAGTATTCACATAATCCTGGGTGATTTTTCTCACCCCGAATTCGAATTAACGGAACAGAAAAGTGTAACCGTAATAAATCTGGATCTAACGGGTGCAAGTGTTCAAAGCGTAGACATTTTTTCAATTCCCACCGGTCGCAGGCTATCTCCACATATTAGTACCACTGAAATTGTTGAAACAAGTAACATAGAAAGCTGCTAATACCAATTAACATTGCGTGACAAAGTGCTAAACAGGTTTGTCTCTTAATCATTTGCGATCTTAGAGTAAATCTGCGATACCAAAACATGCAGGTTTTAATCGTAATTAGCCCCTAACAAGCTGTTTCTTGCCTCTCGAATAAAGGAAATTTTTGCAGAATCCAGAGTTATTATTGTTTGGAACGATCATGGGGTCGGAGAGAGACGCATAGTTTCCGCTGGTAGCAATCCGCTTGCTGCGTTCTTCCATCGACCTTTTTGCAGAGACAGCGAAAGAAATATCTCGTTCTAAGACGGTTTCATCGCTGTAGCGCATTTCTTCGGCGCTGCGAAAGTTTTACAAGAAGTTGACCTATTTATTGGTGCTGCAAGGACGAGAATACCTTCTTTTTTTATACTTTACTAACATCGTTTGATAGATCCTCGGAGTACCTGCGCCTTCGTACCAGCCAAGCTCCCGTTCGATTTAAATTGAAATTTACTCCCGCAAAAGTTCGTAGAACGAACAAATTTTCGAACCGACGTGATCCGAGGCACTCGATAAAATTATTTAAGGTTCGCAGTGAGGAGTCCGAGATGCTTCGGGAGTAACACAAATGGGAAAAACGAATTTCCAGTCTGTACTCTGTACGACAGCCGTCGTGCCGGGGCATCCGCAACGATCAATGTGGAATGATAAATAGTTTTACTCGGATTTCTAATCTTGAAAAAAACTGCTGCAGAATGTGCCACTTTCGCCCGTGTTAATATAGCAGACCGCCTACTCGATGTTTCGCATTAACTCAACATGCATGGCGTTCATTCGGAAAAAGATAATCCGATTTTTGTCGATCCGGAACCGTGGAAAGTAGAACAATCGTGCTATATTTTATTAATAAATTCGAATACTTCGAGCTCAGCTTATCTGTTACTCTGGATAATTTCGAGTCGAAGATACTGATTCATAAAAAATCTTGTCTATTTATTTAATTCGTAACATTCAATTATATTTGTTTGGTTAGATTATTTTTATATTATTCTGTTTTACATCTTTCTATATTTTTTCTTATCGATTTCATTCTTAACATTGATATTCAATTTTATCTATTTATTTAGGTACTGAATGTCCGTAAATTTTATTAGGTTATCATTATGTTGTACTGTTTTATATTTTACTATATTTTTTTCTTGTCAATTTAAACCTTCATACCAACTCAATGTTATCTACTTATTTAATTACTAAACGTCCATAGGTCTTATTAAATTATTTTCGTATTATATTATTTTACATTCGTCTATATTTTTTCTTCCGAATTCAATTTTCAATACCACTATTCCTATTGTACCTATTCAACTACTGAACATCCATAGATTTTATTCAGTTATTTTCATACCGTGTAATATTTTTCCATATCTTTTCCAGTGAAAGTGACATCAATTTAATCTCTACTGGAACACTCATTGCTGACTTCTCCCGAGGGCGTAATTATTTCCCCGACCATCAAAGATCAATATCGCGCAAAATGACAGCCCAAGCAAAGATAACAGATTAGCAATGCACGATTCGAATCTGGTCTACGTTGTTATTTCAATTAAGCCAACGTTCTCCATCGTACCTGCGCTTACTTCCGCTTTACCGAAGACCGAACACGCCACGTGCGCTCCCTTTTTATCCCGAAACGAGGCGATGAAACGGACAATGCGGCGTCGTTAGCGAGAGAAAATCAACGTTACTTTGGGAAAAGCAAGCGCAGCTTCACAATGGACCGTCGATATCCGAGCTCGTGACCAATTACATTCGCAATGTCACGAAAGTAGCCGAGACATGGAAATCGATCATGGTCGGGAGACGCTTCCATTATTAAGAAATCGGTCGACTGAATCGGTCGTCGATGCATTATCGCAGGGAAATTGGCGGTGGCATCGTATCCAGGAAACTCGTCCACGAAGATTGCTCCCAATCATCACGGTTATTGGGTTTTGACAAAATTGTTGCCATTAGGCGATAACGATCTCGTAAAACTCGCGCACCGGGTTTCATCAAACTTTCTAGGCCAACGACTTGGTCCTCCCGGGAACGAATCTTTCCTGGAGAAAGGAGCGATCCTTTTCAGGAACACCGTTCCTCGATCCCGGCGACGAAGTGTCGATTAGGGTAAAACTCGCATTTATAAGTTAACCCGTTCGAGTACCGATCTCTGCTTACCTCGAGTAAAATTGAATTCAAAGTACCTTTTCATTTCGAAGAAATGTCAACGGTTAAACAGGATCTATAGGATTATAAAGAAAGGAAAAGATTATACTTTCAAATGTATTAAATTCCCATCGAGCGCGCCATAGGCATCCATTTATGCGAGGCACGTAGAAATTCTCTAAGTATTTGAATTATTGTTAGCCCATCGGTACCACACGCCGAAGGATTTTCTGTTTAAGTTATTTCCGGAGAACAAGTATGGCGCTGCGAACTATAAACCATCCGTCAGCTTGCAACTATCTGTATGAATAAATTGGTACGAAGTCGCGTTTATTAGATGTATAAATAGCAAGAGGTGTACTGTGCGCCGATAAAACTTTCGTCAGTCGTCCTTCGCGAACTTTCAATAGAAATAAATTAATGCAAAGCTACGGGCATGTACCGTTACCGCGAAAACGCCGCTGCGTTTGCATGAATTTTCTACTCGATGTTTCAATCGAAGAAAAATCTTTATTTGCGGTCGAGGTGCAACAAATTTTACAGGAACTCGTTACAACTCCTCCCCATCTACGTATTTTTCAATGCGACTTCCGTTCGACGTGTGATTAGCATTAGATCGATATTAATGGAGAACATGCGAGATTAGCTGCAGAAATTACTTACTTTATATTCAATCGTTTATAACACTAATTGGAATCAAATTCGTCGGATCGTTATGTTTAGACTTTGAATTTTTATGCAAATTCATATTTTTACAGATTCGGGTAAATAATTGAAATTGGTCTTTGGTCATTGGCCTTACAGTCAACGTGTTATATTCGACTTCTGATTAATGTATCAATCAAAGACAAAGTTTCGTTCCCAAAGGAGCCGTCGAGTGTCCCAAGAATGACGTAAAAAAATTCACAGTAGCTCGCTGAAACGTTTTCCCATCTATGTATTTTTAAATTCGACTTCTGTTGGACGTTATCTGGCCAACCCAGGCGACACGAGTTGGGTATTCGTTGAGCGGTGTTTCGAGCTCCTCTTGGTCGTGTCCCTTTGCTGAGCACCTGAGATATGGTCACGGGGATCCGTCGAAGCGTGTTTCCTGTCTGTCCGTTCGGTAATTTAGCTGGGGACGAAAAGAACAGATGAAATTCGGCTCTGACGACCGAGGGAACGAGTTATAAACGCGTAGACACCTGTCGTCGATAAAGAAATTAGAGGAGAGGGCTGATGATTTATGACTTCTCTTAACAAGCGTTGAGATACGAGGAGCAATGGATAAGAAATTGATTTGTTTACAGTAATTACTTCCATTTCTCACGATTCGACGGACCGTTCTTATTTCCTCCGCCGCGAAATCAAGATAATCCCAATATCCCGTTGGTAACCGCTATAAATCACATCGTGCAGTGGTTCTTAACCTTCTTTGGGGAAAACATTTACGCGCTTCTTAAACCGAAGTGGAGCGGAGAGTTCATCCGGAATCGTCGAATTTCGTCAGGATTAAATGGCTCTTTTGGTCGTTCATAAAGCCTACCATGACATTATACAAACGACCTTCCCAGAAGTTGCAATACGACTCCAGACTTGCACGTGTCATTTCGTTCAATTTTCGAGGAACCCCTTTCTCTTCCATACCGCGAAACTCCGTTCTTGAAATTGCAAGGAGCTGCACAGAATGTTTTTATTTATAAACCGTCGAGAAAGCTCGGAATCGCAATAAAGAAAAAAAAATTTAATATATTTCAGTTTTTGTATATATTCTTCACGAATTTCATAGATTCGAAATAAATACGTGTCGTAAAATAGCATTCGAAGATTTCGTAATAAAATATGGTAATTGTACCAGAAGGATGTGAACGTCGAAAAAACCTAGAAAAATATTTTATTAGTTTCAAGTACCAGTCTACCAATTTCATTGATTCTAAATAAATATATCTTGTGAGATAAGGTTTAAATATCACACAATAAAATATAGTAATTGTACAAGGGGATATGTACGTAGAAAAAATCTAGAGAAATATTTTCCCATTAGTATTTAATTAAGTCCCATTAGTATTTTTACCCTCTATATCTTGAAGAAATTTGCCTCAATTAAATAATAAGTTAGGTGTTTCCAAACAAATGATTCATTTTAAATATATACTTACGGAACTCACTGTACGTTGTAAAATAGCATCCAAATATTTCACAGAAATCTATTATAATCGCACCAGAAGAATGTCAACATTTAGAAAGATCCAGAACGCTATTTTATTTTTATTTTTGCTCCCTCTAAATTTATTTTGGAACGAAACCTTGTCATCGGCGATTACAACCAAGGCGAACCCGTAAATAAAATTACAACACTTCCATTCAAGCCAGTGTTCCGTTGTCGCTTATCTTCGCGGCGTTCGGTCACGTGTTCAACGCCTCATCACGCGCGAAACGCTCCCTGATTTCAGCGTTCCAGCGAAACAGCTGGATTCCATCGCGATCCTGGCCAAGAAAATGAAGCTGAATAAGGGCGTGCAACGTTTGTAATTGGTGGCGGCGTGACTCTAAACGATTTATCGATACCGTCGTCCCACCCGTGGCCGCGAACAAAGCGATAATATATCAGGATAGCCCGTTACACGCGCATCGTGTACCGTTATCAAGGACAATTACGCGACCCTATATACACGTCAATGGATGATACGGTTCAACTTGACTCCTTATACCATCTCCGCTACGTGAATTCAAAATACGAGTCTGTGCGTAAGGCCATCTTCTTGTAAAACGAATTTTCTTGAAATTTTATTCCACAGAACCTGGATGGTAAAAAAGATGGAGAAAAGATGGTAATCCTATGAGGAGGATACAAATATTTTTAATGACATAGAAAAATATTTCTTTTGGAATATTTATCATTCTCGGGCGCTTCCTCCAATATTTTTTTTTATAAATCAATTTGCAAGCACTGCAGCGAAATAAAGAGGCGCGCCTTCAACTTTACATTCATCGAAGATATCTCGAGGAGGTTTGGCCATTTATCTGCATTAAAAACAATCCATATCTATAATTC